>NC_134487.1:34922580-35020080 GCF_040206685.1 Ascaphus truei
GGTGCTGCACATGAAGTAAGTTGGACTCGTAACCACTACCTCAGATACCTGTCCTGCTGCCATCCTCTATAACACCAAGCGGGAGACTCAGGAGTCCTGTTACTAGCAGGTGCACCACCACACACGACCTTGTAATGGGAACCGGTTAGACCACACGGGCCAATGTGAGATTGGGTGGGTCAGACAAGGGGGGTCCAGCCGTTACATATATGTAGATATTTTATACAATAAAAAGCAAAAAGTTATCTTGGGCAAGAGATGTTTAGGAGGAGCAGGCTGGCTCTAGTGGTATGGGCCGTATGGAAATTAATATGCTATTTAAAAACCTGTGGGAGGCGACTATTAAAGACATTGGCGCTTGGCTCCCAGGAGTGAGGTAAGAGGTGGCAGAAGGAGACGAGGAAAAAAAAGTGTGGAGGTGGAAGTTGAGGCCCAGGAAGATGTGGAGACTGGAACCAAGTGGCCCCCAGAAGATTCAGACCGCTATCTAGATTGAGCCCCAGTTCGGAGGTGGGCCCCATGAGGAGGAGATGCTTATCGATACAGGGAAGGAGTACCGGAGGAGGGAGCCGCATTCCTGCAATCGGCGATCGTTAGCCAGTGGAAAAGTTCAGAAGCGGGTTGTAGGCTTAATACGGGCCGGCCTCTAGGTGAAAGAAGGATAGTTGAGCAGAGCAAGGCGCCGGTGGCAGGCATATCACAGGCCCACTCAAGAAGACGTTAAATGGAAAGGAGGGAACGAGAGCAAAGATACTGTAGATATATGAGACAAAGGATACTATTAGTCCCAATATTGGGTGTAGATTTCCTTGATGGGTGCCGCAAAGGGTTGTTGGTATGTTCATTCTTAAACCACTAGAAGTTTTGTAGAAAAGAGGGATCCAATGCGCACTCACATCCAGGTAGATATGTAGGAGAAAAAGGGGAAAGAAGACACAATAGTGTAATACTGTATAGGATCAATACGAATAAAGGTGGTAAATGCACTCACATTTTATGAGATCAAGCAGGCATTTTGGTTAGCAAGTTTAACCAAACTTGTGATATAAGCTTTCCGATGTCAGGATACTTCCGATGGTATAACGGCTCTCGGATGACAGGATGCTCCCGATATTGTGTGGGCTCCCAGATGGCAGGATACTCCCGATATAGGAAGCAGAAAAAACACAAATAGTGTAATACTGAATATATCAATACCAATCTTAGAATATATAGTATATCCACTCACATTGTGTAGTGTAGTAATTCACTTTTTGGTTGTTAAAGTAACCAACTTGTGAAGACTTGTTCAGTCACAGGATACTCCCAGCAGGAAAAGGAAAAGGACACAGGAAAGGTGTAGAAACTTTATATGAGTGAATAAATTAAAAGCACTTACAGAACTATATAAACAACCAAAAAGGTAGTCCAAAAACAACTGTGTCCCCACTCTCAATAACCTCCTGTGATGGCCATACATTAGGGGATACCACACAGAGGGGGTACAGAGCTTCAGACAGCTCTCAGGGTCTATATGGTCCAGCAAGTAGGTAAGTTATAGCTCAGGTATGTCCCAACGCGTTTCGTCCCGTAAGACTTCTTCAAGAGTATTTCTCACTCATGAAGACGCAGCATCACAGCAGCGTGGGAAGGCATGTTTGAAGAAGAATAGGCAGGAGAATGGGGCATGGAATGGGTGGCTGGCTATCTTACCTTAGTCCCGACCCAGGAATATCCAGGAATGCAGCTTCCGTTTTCAGCAAAACTAGATTTATTATAGTTGCTCTTAAGCTATCAGAAGCATAGAAATGAGAAAAGGGGCCAGGGCCTCTGGTGGGATGTTACCAGAGATCTCTAGGTACCAATCCACAGACAGCAACTACAGACAAGGGCCAGGGGTAAACCTCACCATGTACTGTGGGGAGCCCTTGGGCAACTAGCACATAGACTGTGCGGGGAAGGGGGGAGACTTTCCTTGAGGCCATTGCCAGGGAGAGACAAAGTTCCCTGAACCCTTCCTTAATCAACTGTGTTGGGGCGACTCTGATGGCAAGACACCAGGGAGCGTGGTTACCCTTCACAGCAATTTCAGTTCTATATTGGAGGCTTCCAGTGGGAAATGTATCCTGGAAGAGTGGTTACCTCAATTGAAAACTGCTATTAAGGGACCAGCTGCTGCAGTGTATGTAGAGTTTGGGCACCTGGCAGCATCCTGGCCTTTTGAGAGAGGGTAAAACAGGATGGTTCCATAAATAGCACATGCACGCTGTGTGTGCGGTGCTGTGGGAGGGTCGTGCCAGAAGGAGACGCTCGCCGGTAGCATGACCCCCACTTTATTCAAGTTATGTTCTATATTGGTTATATATATACTGTATCATCATCTTCAGTCCTTGTCGGTCAACTGCTGGATGAAGGCCTCCCCAATGATCTTCCAGGTACTGTGGTTGCAAGCCTCCCTTCTCCATGTTGCATCAACACATTTTCTGATTTCATCCGCCCATCTTACTTTTGTATAAATATATACCCAAACAATGACAATTCTTTATAGGACAAGGAGAAACCCCTTTCATTGTCAACTCTTCTCCACTGGCATCATTTATATCACTTGGCATCATGTGAACAATATAGTCTTAAATGTGTTTAAATGCGTGGTCACATCTAGTAACATCAGCTGGTGATACATCTATAAAACATTAAAGGGTACCCCATTAAGCATTAATGCATGCATGTCTTTTTATCTTGATTTAAAAGCCGTGGACTTTTCAAAATGATAATTATGTCAGTGTTTTCTTATTATCTTTCGGATTATAAATGATATATGTTTCTGTGCATGGCAGAGTGCTGCGTAGCTTTCAAAAGTTTCTCAATGTGACAGCTTTGTTAAAATGGCATAAACTTTACCAGGAATTTCAAAGCTGATCCAAGGTCAGTGAATAGTTTATAATTAAGCCTTCTATCTGTTTGGTACAGTATTTCTAAAAGTGAAAAACTGAACTCCAGTTAAACAAGGATACAATAAACATTGTAAAATAGAGATGAGATAGCTTTACCATTCGACTTTATAATTTCTAATGATGCCCAAATCAAAAAGGTGCATTCTGATAACAATGACAAGTCCCGGGCCGTTTCTAAGCAGATGAGGCATTTAATACAGAATATTTAATACTAATGTAGCCAGGACTGGTTGCTGGCCTTCCAGGACTAACCCTGGGTTTTCCCCACCCCCAGCAGCTTCAGTGAGTCACAGGAGAGGCGGTGGGCCTAGGCCTGTGTGTGTCCAATCAGGGACTCAGATCTGGTTCATGCTTAAGAAGCTGCACTACCAAAGATAGTCAGTTGTCTCTACCCTTGAGAGTGCGGATTGGCTGTGCACTTACTGCCGTCTCCCCTTGGGGAGTTAGGAGTGAGACCATGCCCCTGGCTCTAATAGGGAGTCAGGGAAGAGCAAGGACTGCTGCGGAGTGCCCTGTACCCGCAATGGAGGTGCAGGGAACATCCTGAGGGTGAATCCCCAAGAACTGCTGTAACCACTGTGTGAGCTGCGTATGCTGATCATCTGCTGTGTGTGCAATAAAGTTTGATCCTGTTCCAATACACCTTCCTGCCTGAGACAGCACTCTATCAGGGGGAGAGGAAGTAAGTTCTCCTGCAGGGATTGTCTCCACATCCTTGGGGCCGGCAAGAGATGGAGGCGCTGTCACCGTGAGTATGAATCAGTTACCACCCCAGAAGCCTGTTCTGTTTTCCCCTACAACAATGCGGGAAGCTCAGCCAGCAGGTATGCACCACACCGTGTAGCAGTGAACTCTCCCAGAAGGGTGTGGAGGGACATGGGTTACACTAACATACATTAAAAACAAAGGAATATTCAGCCTCAAGTTGATTTGTAAATCTTTAGTGATACAAGTCTTTCTTGCATCAGATACCCTTGGTGATCATTGCTTTCCCATATAGAAGAGCCATATTCACCCAGGCTCTGTATTGAAATAGGCTTAATCACTTGGAATATCTTTTTTTCTGAAAGATTCTCTCAACAATGATCTTTCATACTAGTTGCTGCAGTGTTTATTTATCATTACAGTTGTGTTCTAAATATGTCCTATGGGTACTCTTTGGTATAATACTTACTACCTGCCGCAACATATAGTTCAGCAGAAGCAAAAGTGAGATAATTAAATGTTATGTAGGCTTTGTTAAAGTATTTTATTTTCAAGTCACTGAGATATGAATAACTGATTGACAATTTTAATAAGTGGGTAGACAAATCAAAATGATGGTAGATTAAAATTAGTATAGCATCTTAAATAAGCAGGTGAAGTGCATTAGAAGTCCAGTACATTCATTTGTGAAAGCTCTATTTCAATCCCTTTAGTGTTGCAATGACATGCTGATAGACACCTTGATATAAAGCATACCTTAATAGGACACAGCATTCCATTTAGTGATTCCTCCTGTTCTCCCACATTCACTGTGGTCCATTTCCTAGTGGCTTTAAAATGGTCCCAATCTCCTTTTTAATGCAGATTTGATGCAACTTTTAGGGGACCAACATGAACGTTTTCCACAGACAAAGTTATAGTTTACCACACTTTTGAAAACCTAGCGGTCTCTTCTTTCAAACATATACTATTCCATACTGTATATCAATCCATGCTGGTACTGTAGGTACAAAAAATAATATATGTGTCCCTTTGTTGGTTACCCTTTAAAAGTACTGCTAATCATAGCACTCTTGAACCCTCTTTTTCATATCTTTTCTTTTGATTTTCCAGTCTTGAGGCATCAGGTCTCGGAATCACGGTTCAAGTTATGGATTAAAATCAAATCTTCAAGTAAACAGGACACATACATCTGAAGATGGGATGTCTGTGATTGAAGTTCCAACACAACACTTTGGGCCTCATTCAGAAAGCCTCAATAAGGTCCTTATTGAGCACTTATCAACCAAAATGGCTACTCGTATTCAGAAAGCCTCGATAAGTGCTCGATAACGGCCTGTATCGACGCAAAATTTTATGATCAAAAGAAAATCGCCAATTGAGCGGCAATCAGCCGCTTATCTACCATATTTGGGAGGATCATAAACTCGCGTGATTCAGATACCCGCGAGTTGGCTGTCGCGGCCTATCGCAGCCCTAAAAGGCGATCTTCTCCTCAAATCCAATTGACCTCAAACTTTAGGTAAATTGGTGGGGAGATGCCTCGATGAGCTGCGATGTGTCGGGACTTAGAAAAAATCAGGCCCTTTTCCTGCCTCAGATTGATGCCGGGGGTCTCCGGAGCTGATTAAATATAGCACAGCCATTCTGATTGGCTGGCATCATTCCCTTTAACATGACGTCACTAAATCCAAGATGGCCGCTGTGTCACAAGGTATTTCAGCCAATCAGAGTGTGGAATTGGTTCCCACGATCTGATTGGCTAAAATACCATGTGACGCCGGCTTCGTGACGTCATCTTAAAGGCAAATTAAGCACAGCCATTCTGATTGGCTGGCATCATTCCCTTTAAGTGACGTCATGTCAAAAAAAAAATTAAAGTCGGAACATGGTTTTAACAGCCAATCAGGTGGCTGTTAACCATTTTGAGGTTAAATGTGACGTCACAAGCCCTATTTAAAGATGCAGTTCAGTCTTTTTTTTTTAATTTTTTTACTTCAATAGTTTCATGTGGGCAATCTCTAATTACCTAAAGAACTGTATAGCTGCCAGTCAATTCGTTCTCCGTGTATTGATCGGCAAAATTTGGTGACATCATTAGAGAAGGGATATGTTTTTTCATCTGCTTCTGTCACTCAGTGGAAGCTCATGAATATTCAAGAGCACTCCTGCACTGACATGTGCTAGAGGGGGGGCAGGGCTGACAAAGGGGTGTGCCAGAGCTTGTGACAGGACATGAAGGGGCAGTGCCTTAGTAAATGGTTGTTAAAATAGAATACAAGAAAATTGGTCTTTCAAAGTTGTTTTTTTAAAAACAGAAAATGCTAAAAGTATTTTTTCTTACTACAGAACTGATTTATTAAAAAAAACACACATGCAGGATATTGACTGAACTGCAGCTTTAAGGCCGTGACACCTCATTTGAGCCCAAGAAGACGACGAGACAACATTGGTTGGGATCTACCATGGGGCTTTTTGGATTACAACAAGAAGATAGAAGAAAAAGAAGATCAAGAAATGGTTACAGATGAAGATAGAAGAAGGTGATTAAAGAAAGAAAAAAGAAGATTGGGGTACCTGATCCGGATCTTCATGTCGGATGGCATCGGATGCTGTTGGAGGGCTTCAAGGTACGTGAGCTTCCTGTTACCCCGGGAGTCGGAGGGCCACCGCTTCTAATGGTACAGTAAGTAATATATTGAATGTTTGTAAATGTCTCTTTTTACAGGTTTATTCTTTGGATGTGTTTTTTGATTTTTTGGGGGAGGCACATTGACTGATAATATATTAATCTGTACCACTTTAGGGTACAGATGAATACATTATTATGACAATATTTGGGGGGCATTTCTGGCTTTGTATTGCTGTTGCTTTTTTTCATTTCAGTTTATTATGTGGATGTGATTGTTTGTTTTTTCATGCTAAATGCTAATAAAAGGTTTGCGATTGGTGTTCGTTTGTAGTTAATGTTATATTATGTTAGCTAATATGTTTTATGGTTAGTTCAGATATTGTTAGAATTTCTTTCTTTGTATTTTACTGTTTAAATGCATTAATGTTGTAGTAATTCATTGTTTGGTTTGATTAGTGTTACTATTCATTTTGAGTTGGTTTAGGAATGAATTGGTTTCATTGGTTAATGGTTTAATTAATTCATTGTTGATGTTGTTAATGCTTGTATTGATTGGATTAGCTGGCTACTGTTTATATTTAGTGAAGTGTGGTTTTTTGGAGTTTAGTTAGGTTTTATTATTGTGTGTCTTGTGTATTAATGTATTGTAATTAGGGTGCCCATTGAGTGCTATAGAGGCTTATCAAGCCCATATTATTATTATATGGGTATGATGTACCACTATACTACTCAATGGGTACAGTGTGGGTATAGTCAGTCAGGGGTGGGTGCTTAGGACTCCCGGGTTTGTATCGGGTCAGGGTGGGTTAACCCCTTAATGACTATAGCGGTTAGTAACCGCTAAGGTGATTAAGGGGTTAGAGGCCATTAGAATGTCTTTATTATGTACTGTATACTGTATATGCTTTCTTGCTACTGAGCAGAGGGACCTGCTGTTGTGGTAAGTATAACTGTATTTATTTACTTTATTTTTGTATGCTAATGCAGTGTTTAATAATGGGCAAATAATCTATTATCCATATCTGGATAATAGTTCTTTTGCCCATTACTGTACTGTATGGGTTTGGGCGGAGGGGCATGTATTGATGTTTATTACAATATTTATTAATATACATTTCGAGCCTCTGAAAAGGCCTAAACCGGTGATTCATTTCTGCTGCAGAGAGAGCGGCTCTGAGAGAGCCGCCTCTCCCAGCTGAAATGTCACCCGAAAATTATTTATTTAAATATACATTTCTTTCATAGTGTAGAGGTGCAGGGGGTCTCCAGAGCTGAACCACGTTGGTTTCAGGTCCAGGGAACCCCTGCTTCCCGAGATACAGGCACCTTTATGGGGTGCCGGTATCCCTCTGCATTGAAATGTCCCGCGTCACGTGACCGGGACATTTCCTTGCATGGGAGATACCGGCACCCCATAAAGAGGCCTGTATCTTGGGAAGCAGGGGTCACTGGACCAGAAACCAATGCGGTTCAGCTCCGGAGACCCCCTGCACATATAAGCTATGAAAGAAATGTATATTTAAATAAATAATTTTCGGGTGACATTTCAGCTGGGAGAGGCGGCTCTCTCAGAGCCGCTCTCTCTGCAGCAGAAATGAATCACCGGTTTAGGCCTTTTCAGAGGCTCGATGCTCTCGCTGGCAGCAACTCGCCCGTTTTGGGAAATTTGCTATCACAGGTAATCGAGCCTTTCTGAATACCGTGATGGCAACACCCAAAAAAACGGCATTTTAAATGCCCTGGCGATAATTTTTATCAACCCTCTCTGAATGAGGCCCTATGAGCCACAATCTGGTTTTGTGTCCATTTAGCTGACCTGTATATTAGGTGTACAATGAGGAAAACATATGAACAACTGGTACTGTTGTCATACAATATAAAATCACTGTATGCTCATTTGCACATCATTACCCAGAATCCCTGGCTGCAGTGTAAGCACTATATGCTAAGAGATAATGGGAAAAGGCAGGGTTGCAGAATGTGCTCACAGGTGGTATTTTTATTTGCTGCACAATATAAACAGGAGAATATACTTTCTATTGAATGCATATGAGCTGCAATTAATTATAAATGACATGATTTTGTAAGTAATTGTATTACATGTATAGTCATTTACATGTACACAGTTAAACTACGAAAAACAAATGGTGAATTTAAATCAGAATATCATTAAAATATATATATATATTCTACATCACCATGTGAACACCCAAAGGCTGAGTTGCTTTCGTCTGTTGGGAAAAAAGTAAAATCAGTGAGAAGAGCCGAGAAAGTGGAGATAGAATGCCCAAGGTTACACAGTGAGTCATGCTCAGGAAATCTAATCAGAAGTCTCTAGATGTTTTAATTTGCATGCATGATTCTGGAGTTGTGTTTGTTTTTCAAAATGTTAAAAAAAAAAAAAAAAAAAACCTCTCTGCAGATGTTTTATTTTATAAAGTTAAACATTTCCAAGCAATGGTAATAGAAAAAGGTGTAAAGAATTTAAATGCATTTTTTCAATAGAATAAACAAGTAAAGTATGTTTTATTTTATTTTAGTAGCTGGAATCATCGAGACTATTACATTTTTCTGCAGTTTTATCATGTGCATTTTAAAAAAAAATGTAAAGAAATAAGAGCAGGACTGATTAGAAGGTGCAAAAGGACTCCTCAGTGCTTTCCAAATACAGCTCTCCAACCGGTGGACAAACGTGCATGTGACGGTGGGGGACATGGCAGAGGTGATTGTGGGAGCAGAGAGTGGAGCGCTGGGAGAACGCCAATACCTCTACCGCACGCAAAGAAGGCTCAGCACAACCTTTATATGCTCTAAAGGCTTTACACTCACCTATACTTGTGAGTGAAATGTATACGTTTTTTACTCATTTTTATCAGTAAATGGATTGACGCTATGTTCTCTTTTATTTCTCTTTTCCATATGTGCTGAGGATCTCTCCATTAGTACTGTATGGAATAAGTGATGTCATTCATTGCAGACGGGAGTTTTGACCCATTTAATATACAGTACCCCAGTTTTTTCGCGCCTGGATTTACTACATTGTATAGCTTTTGCTCAGACTTCTTGGATGGTTTGAACATATGGACCTGCATCTCAACAAGGGGATGTCAGGTTGACAAATAATAATTCTATCTTTAAAAAAAAAATGTAACTCAATCTTTGTTGAAGGTTTTCATAGAATAGGAAAAATAAACATTTGGGGGTGGTACAAAAAACAATAGGTGGGTGTGGTGGATTGGAGGAGGGAGAGGGAAGATAGGGGTGCAGTCGATTAATAACATACTGTACAGTCTTATATGCAAGTATTAACCTCTGAAAAATTGTCATTTGATGTATAACAATAGCATACAGTGTTATTTGGGTTTCCAATTTATTTTTAAAGATAGGTCTACTAACTGTTGGGCTGTTCTTCCCAATCCTAATGGTAGAACCCTTTAGTGAATGTGTATTTCCATATTTCCATTGTCCAATTTTAGAGATCAGGTATTTTGTTGTTTCCAAATGGCATCTTGTTGTAGTCGCGATGTGGGAAATTACTGTATTGGCCCGAATATAGTACAGCCTCGCACATAATACGGCCCTAAAGTTTTGAAGGTGTTCTACATGAAAAATAAAAATTTTTAGGCTGCGCATATAATACAAGTACAGTTTTCGGAAGGACATTGTGATGATCGAGAGGATTTGGCCCAGGATTAAAGGGGTTACACTCCAATTGGCCACCCTCTACCCTCACCTGGGAAGCAAGCGGTTAACTGGACTGAGGTCCAGTAATGTGTTTTTACCTCGCTTCAATATCCAAATGCTTAATCCCCTGTAAAAAATGAATTGTTTCTGGGCCAGTGTCTGCACCACACACACTGGGGCTTAAGGGGTTAATAAGCTACAGTTTAAGAAAATACAACTGTGGGGGGTCTTTTCGGAAAATCTGGACTTCAAAAGTCTTGATTGAAGTTGGGTGTGAAAAGCAGAAGGGGTTTTTAGTGTACAGTATGTTAATACCTAATTTGCAGACCAAGGGAATATTGCTAGAGACAGCTAGACCCAGGCTGGGACATTGGGTGTGACATTTAGCACCAGGTGACAAATGTCCACCACCCAGGGGTCCCTGCTTCAAAGGATTTTTTGATGGGGGCCAAGGGGTGCGTTACCAAGGGGATATCAGAATAGGTGACCTTATTAAATATAAGAATATTATGAGATGTCCTCGGCTGAACGTGCTAAAAATTACATATGTGTATTCATAAGACCGAGCCCCAACTAATGATTCTAAACACTTGATATCTAACAGATACTTAGAGCCAGATATTAATATCTCTCTTAATTTTAATATTACACGGTAATATGTAGTCTCATTCGGAGGTTCATGCGTGACGGAATGCATTAATATGTCTCGCGTGCCAGTAAGGTCTCTGAACTGAAGTTATGAAGTTATTTAGATAGGGAAAAGCAGTTTTTTAACGTCGTCGGGTGGGAGGAGTTTTACTCTGAGGAAAACTGTCAACGTCACCGCTGATTTATGAGAGGGGCTGGGTTTAGGTTGTGTTCAAAGGGAAATAATTGTATAAGAACCAGGCTCAGCCTAGGGCTATTGTCTTCATGTATGGTCTTCATGATCTTCATGTATTGCTGTGATGTCTTCATCTGCAACTGAATTATGGAAGAAATGGCCCATCCTGTATCCTGATGGCTTTCTTGTCCTAATCTTTAAGTAAGTGTCTATATTTTGCCTGTTATTTGTATATTTTGTGTGTTCACCTTTATCAAGGAATAAATTATATTTTATCATATCTAAGTCTCGTCCCAGTTCAACCCAGTTATATATATATATATATATATATTGGTGTGTATTATTAATAGCCTGTCACAAAGCTCCCGTCTCAGGCTTATTAATAAAACTGGTGGCAAGCGGCGGGATTGAACTGGACCTGTATTACTAGTGTTCTGCGGGATACTGTAATATAGTGGAACTTGATGGTAATTGCAAGTTCCTGGGACTAAAGATATTGAACACACAGTGTACAACATATAACACAAGATATGGCACCTCCTCACTGTTCCCCTACTTGTGAGAAGCAATGCCTCCAGAACCAAAGTGCCGGCCATCCATCTGACTGGAGCCGGGCACCAAGACCGGAGGAGTGCATCAAGTCGGCGCGGGGACCAGTAGCCAGCAAGGCTGAGAGAGAGACAGCGATCGGTGAGCATGAAACCCGGCAGGCTGAGCAAAGATCCACAGCTGCAGCCACTGTAACCATCAAACCGCCCGGAGAGCAGGGAATGGACCCAGCTCCGAGACAGCAGAGACTTGTGGAGAGAGCAGGTGGTCTCGGAGACCATGGAAGTCTTGCACCAGGAGAGGTAACTGCCGTTGTGGCGGTCCGTCCATTTTCCCTGAAAGAGCTAGCACTGGTGTGTGCGTTGGGCAAGACGTGGTTCCCGGCAAAGTGGACCCAGTTCCTGGTGTCGGTACCACACCAACCCGCTTATCCCCTCCCAGAGCCCGGCGCTCAAGCAACTCCGCTCTGGACTCCGTTGACCCTTGCTGGGGTTAGTCCACCGGTGGAGGAGAAGCTCTGGAATGAGCCCGGCGCTCGAGCAACTCCGCTCTGGACTCCGTTGCCCCTTGCTGGGGTTAGTCCACCGGTGGCGGAGAAGCTCGAGCAGGCGCTGCGGCACTGCCACTAAACAGGCCACAATAATGCCCGGTGCCCTGACCGTGCGCGGTCGGGCGAAGAAGCCCCTCAGGGCCAGCGCTCCCGAGCTGCGGAAAAGATGACCCAGTTAGCGGCATCCTCTGATGGCTCCCGCCCAGCCAGGGCGACAACCCTCCTCGGGACGTCTCCTGGAGAATCTGGATGGGCTGCATCAGCAACAGCGGTGGAGAGCAGCAGCCATCCACCTGATCCCGGCGGAGAACCGGTGGCGGCGGCGGAGAAGAAGCCGCCACTCCGGCATCCTGTCGGCGGCAATTTTATTTGGGGGGAGGGACAGGGTTTGCGGGAGGGGGTTATTTTACCAAGTTTGCATGGAGCTGTGTTCCTCCACAAAGACCTGGGACCCTTGTCCTGCACCGTTGTACCTGTACCCAACCCGGGCGCTGTCGTGGCAGCGACCCGCTGCTGCCCAGCCCAGATGGTGCCGGCGGTGGTCACTCCGGTCCCCCTGCAATTGGGACCAACGAAAGCGGCGGTCTCTGCAGGGACCAGCGAGGTAAGCCAGACCAAGTCGCAGAGTAACCCTGACTTATTTTTCCCTATGACTGTACCCTGTTGTTTCACTATACGGGTGACTGGGGGTGGCAGGAGATAGGGGTACCAGGGGAGGGGAAGGAAGGGCAGCTTGTAGGGCAGCTAGACTTCCCCATTACCCTGGCGGAGCAGCAAGGGGACTCTCGATTAAGAGCCCCACTGTTGCAGCCTTGCTATGGCCGGAGGTATCAGGGGTTGTGGCAAAGTTAGACCACCCCCAGATTACCTGCCAGCCAGGAGCTAAGGTGGGTGCATCTGCACCAGCAACTCTGAGCTCATCCCCGGTAATGGGGAGACAGTGTCAGGGAGATGGCCTCACTCAGGTGTCTCTAGGATCCAGGCTAGGATTAGCTAGGGAGAAGCGGAGTGAGGGGGGGCTGCAGGTAGGTAGCCAGCATCAGATCTCAGTGGGAGAAGAAGGGCTAGTGGTAGCCGGGGAGGTACAGCAGCAGGTATTGCAGCTTGAATTTCCCCTTACCCTGGCAGAGCCTCAGGGGGTGTCACAGATCAGCAACCCCCTGTTGCAGCCTGGCTATGGGCTGGGGGTATCCGGGGCAGTGGCAGGCTTGTGCCACCCCAGGGATACCTGCCAGCCAAGAGCTAAGGCGGTAGCATCTGGAGAGGTGCCCCTGAGCTCATCCCTGGTAAGGGGGAGAGAAGGTCAAGGAGGTAGGTGCACTCAGGTAGTTCCAGGGTCTGGGTTAGGATTGCCCAGGGGGGAGAGGAGTGCTGGTGGGCTGCAGGGAGGTAAGCAGCAGGAGTCATCAGCAGGGGCTGTGGTGCTGGGCCTAGGGGATGCTAGGCAGGGAGACACAGTGGAGCAGGGGGAGATAGGTCAGTGGGGTGTCAGGCAGCTGGCAGAAGCTAGGGATGGGCTAGGTAGGCAGAAGGTCCCTTGTTCTGACTGGCCTGGAGTGACCCCTCTGACAGATTCCCCAGGGTTTCCAAAGGAGGGGCTGTGGGTAGATAGGGAGCCAGGGAGGAGAGTCAGGAGTATAGCAGAGCAGCTACAGGTTGGAACAGAGCCAGGGCAGGTAGGGTCCCTACAGGATAGTGACATAGCTCTTTCCCAGACTTGGTTGACAGGAAAGCGACGGTCTGTGCTGGATAGCTGGTCTCCTGCAGGTGCAGAAACATGCCAGTCTCTGGGCAGTGTGCAGCCTGGTCTGCAAAAGGGCCCCTTCACCATGGACTAGGTTCACCAGGCACTGGGTGGGGGGCAGAGGGAGGCAAAGGAGAATGCCTGGTGGCCACGGTGGAGCCCTGCTCTGCAGGATCTAGATTTCACTATCCACTGTGGCCAGGACAATGTACTGGACAATGCCGGAGGACAATTTTGCCAGGCCAACCCCTCAGGACTTATTGAGTGCTTCAAGGGCGCCAGTGGTATCCCAGTGCCAGGGGGAGGCAGCTGGGGCACCAGGCACCCCTTGAGCAAGGGAGGTGTGATGATCGAGAGGATTTGGCCTGGGATTAAAGGGGTTACACCCCAATTGGCCACCCTCTACCCTCACCTAGGAAGCAAGGGGTTAACTGGACTGAGGTCCAGTAATGTGTTTTTACCTCGCTTCAATATCCAAATGCTTAATCCCCTGTAAAAAATGTATTGTTTCTGGGCCAGTGTCTGCACCACACACACTGGGGATTAAGGGGTTAATAAGCTACAGTTTAAGAAAATACAACTGTGGGGTGTCTTTTCGGAAAATCTGGACTTCAAAAGGCTTGATTGAAGTTGGGTGTGAAAAGCAGAAGGGGTTATTAGTGTACAGTATGTTAATACCTAATTTGCAGACCAAGGGAATATTGCTAGAGACTGCTAGACCCAGGCTGGGACATTGGGTGTGATATTTAGCACCAGGTGACAAATGTCCACCACCCAGGGGTCCCTGCTTCACAGGATTTTTTGATGGGGGCCAGGGGGTGCGGTTACCAAGGGGATATCAGAATGGGTGACCTTATTAAATATAAGAATATTATGAGATGTCCTCAGCTGAACGTGCTAAAAATTACATATGTGTATTCGTAGGACCGAGCCCCAACTAATGATTCTAAACACTTGATATCTAACAGATACTAAGAGCCAGATATTAATATCTCTCTTAATTTTAATATTACACGTTAATATGTAGTCTCATTGGGAGCGTCATGCGTGACGGAATGCATTAATATGTCTCGCGTGCCAGTAAGTACTACTGAACTGAAGTTATTTAGATAGGGAAATGCAGTTTTTTAACGTCATGGGTAGGAGGAGTTTTACTCTGAGGAAAACTGTCAACGTCACCGCTGATTTATGAGAGGGGCTGGGTTTAGGTTGTGTTCAAAGGGAAATAATTGTATAAGAACCAGGCTCAGCCTAGGGCTATTGTCTTCATGTATGGTCTTCATGATCTTCATGTATTGCTGTGATGTCTTCATCTGCAACTGAATTATGGAAGAAATGGCCCATCCTGTATCCTGATGGCTTTCTTGTCCTAATCTTTAAGTAAGTGTCTATATTTTGCCTGTTATTTGTATATTTTGTGTGTTCACCTTTATCAAGGAATAAATTATATTTTATCATATCTAAGTCTCGTCCCAGTTCAACCCAGTTATATATATATATATATTTTGGTGTGTATTATTAATAGCCTGTCACAATGCTCCCGTCACAGACATTTTTAGAAAAAAAAACATAGCACTATATTCAAGCCAAACGTTTGTTTATTTTCAGCTCTAGATATATCCTGCAGTGGTCTATTAAAAAATTGGCTATTTCTGTCACCCTACACATGGCAGTCCCAACCAAAGGTTAATAAGACCCTCATTCGTTGTTGGAGAGGTCTCCAATTTTCAACTTGACCTTTACTCTATTACTTTAGGCTACTTCCGCCCTGCTTCCCTTAGTGTTTTTTGGTCCTACAGTACCTCCCTAGTGATGGCGTTTTGGAGCTCTGGGAGGATGTTAGTTCTTTCATGACTGTCTGCCACTGGAGGTTATTATAGGTCTCTGTTTGTCATCCTTTGGGAGTGACGGTCGTGCTATTGCAGAGGAGGGGGCATCCTCACATGCTACATGAAAGACTGGACGTAAAATAACATTTTATAAGATGTATCCATTTAAATCAGAGGATACTGACAAATGGGAAAATTCACCAAATGTGAGTGTGCCTGTGGCAAGACAGGAGAACCAACATCCAATTGTAAGATGCAGCATCTTTCAGGTACCGAGTGGACGAGAAACGAAGGCTTACTTAAAAAGATCCTGAAGTGGGTACAACAAAAAATTCCACTGATATCAACGATTCGTACACTATCATCCAAGCAGAATTCCTGAGCAGGAACATCATAAATCCGGGAGAGCTGTCACTAGACAAAAATCTTTAACCAGACTGATCAGAAATGGGGTCAGCATTTAATAGACATGGTAGGTAGACCAAAGGGATACCCAACCAAGTCCGATTAACATATCAAAATGATGAGTGTTGTAGTTGCATAATAAGACAAAACAGCATATGGAGTTGTAAATAATGTCAACTATGCTGCGGTGAATTTGAGGTGCTATATCATACATTATATCCCAATAGGCAATTATTGGCATCGGCATTTGCTATGCAATGCGATTTCTGACCAATGGGTTGAAGCAGAATTTATTTCTATAAAGTACAGTAGAGACCCACACATTCGGCGGGTTCCGTTCCAGGCCCCCGCCAAAAAGCAGAAATCGGCGAAAAGTGGAACATAGCATTTGTGCGCTCTGCAGAAAAAAAGCTATGTCCACCTGCAATTTCCCTTCTCTCCTCTCTCCTGCGCAGTCCGACAATGCACGGACTCGGCGTTCCCTTCTGCGCATGCGCTGACCCAGCGTTCCCTTCTATGCATGCGCGAAAAAAACGGACTGCAGTTGGTAAACAGTACCGCCTTATTAGCGGATTACCGAAAAGCGGAACGCCAAGAAGCAGGGCCCTACTGTACACCCAGTTTGGAATAGATTTTTGATGTCAGTTTGTCAATATGCAAACCAAGCGTTAGATGGAGTCTAGTCATATACAAAATTGTTAAAGCTAGTAACCAAGGCAAGATTAGTGTTAGAGCTGGTTCTGATCAGTAGCTCTGTCGTGGAAAGCTTTAAAAGTGTAGCCTTAGTCCCAAGTACGATAGTTGCTATCTTGTCAGTTTTTAAAGTGATCCGGTTTTCAACCTTTTAAAAATAAAATTGCAGTACATTTTCAAGTTCAGAGAGGCTGAAGCTGCATATATATATATTTCTCACTCATTGGACTTACATCTAGTATTATCCATTCTCCCAGTCATTTTATCATTTTATGTTTAGTTATGTATTTCCAAGTGTTTCAAACATTGATATAATATCAAAATATCTTAGTGATCCTTATTCTGATATTATTGTAGGGTTGGTTTAGTATATTATTGTTTGTCAACAATCCGTTTGACAATCAGTGGTATTTTTCCCACTTTCATTCTACCATTAATTTAATTAATTTAATATAATATAATATTAATTCTTTTATATT
Source organism: Ascaphus truei (assembly GCF_040206685.1). Classification (NCBI taxonomy): domain Eukaryota; kingdom Metazoa; phylum Chordata; class Amphibia; order Anura; family Ascaphidae; genus Ascaphus; species Ascaphus truei. Next base: position 34,939,607 of record NC_134487.1, read on the forward strand.
TTCACAGATTATTTTATATATTTCATATATGTTTACATTATTCATTATTATTGTTTATATTCTTTATCACATTTATGTATTTGTGTTGCGCATGTATTTTGATTAGATATATATGTCTATGTGTTTATTTTTATGTATATTACCTGGTGGTATTTTGCTTTTGGTAATTAGCAGTTGTTCATCTATAGATGCATGATTTAGTATTTCGGTTTTTCAACCGCATTATCTGACATTTAGGTTTCAATTAGAGTTCCTTTTACATATACCTTATTTATATATTTTTTATATATATTTTTTATATACATGTACTTTTTTTATACATATTCTTTATGTCATTCATCTATCGACTGCATTTACCATCAGTAAATATCATTCAGCTGGTGCTTTCAGGTTGCCTGGCTACCATTAGGGTATATATACACAGTCATGCTTCCTCCCTTCATCACCCTTTGAAAAAGTCACCCGTGTGCGACGAAACGCGTCAGGGAGCGTCATTACGCAATACGCACTGACACTACGTCATCACGCATGCGACCGAAGAGGCCGGATCGAGCGTGAAACTACACAGCGGCCATCCAGCACAGGAGACATTCTCTGGGAGCTTAGACGCTGTTTGTGAACTATCAGAGACACTTTGGATTCCTGACGGATCACTGCCCTATTACATCCTTGAGGCTGTGGAACTGTGGATCCTTTTACCTACATACCGGATGGTGGTGATAATTCACAAACTGCTTTTTATCCTTTTACCCTTGTGAGTGATATTCTTCCCCCTCCCCTTTCTTCCCAACAATAAATGTATGGTTTTACACTATGGGGCGTGCGCTCTCTTCTCTCTTTTTCCTATATATATATATACACTTTATCAAGTACCACCAGGTACGAAACGCGTAGGAGGGTACTTACCTCTGTTTTTTTAACATGGATCAATAAAAGATATATTTTTACCAGTTTCTTTTGGTGTGGGACCCACTCGATTTCTGGCTGTGCGTTGGAGTGTTTTCTCCTCTGGATCTCCCTTCATTCTCCTGGTTGCACGCCATCAAGATACACAGGACTGGGGCAATACTAATTGTGAGTACATTACTTCATACTTACCTGAGGACTCTCCCAATTAGGCTTTAGGTCTGATTTTCTTTAATCTCAGCCTTTAACCTTCCGGGACAGAGACATCCTAGTATTGGTATACAAAGTGCTATGATTACTACCAAATACCTCACTAGCCCCAGTACCTATCCTTTTTATCTTTTTTAAGGACTTATATCATTTATCAAGATTGGATATAAATGTTGGAGCGCATATCACTAATCTACTCTACGTGACAGGACTTGGTGGGCTGCCAAGATTTTTTTTTCCATCCAGGCTAAGGCCACGCAGGCGCATCCTCTTCCTGCTGCTTAAAGAGTTTAGTACTCCATTGCATCCCCCCCTCCCGGTCCCCGCTTCCCCTCCCTGTCCCCGTGTCTGCCCGCGGGGTGGGTGATGGTAGCGAGGGTGTTCCCCCTTCCCCCCCCCCAGTCCTCGCTCCTCCCCCCAGTCCTTGCTTCTCCCCCCAGTCCTTGCTTCCCCCCAGGTTCCCGTGTCTACCCGCGAGGTGGAAGTTGGTAGTGGGGGTGTTCCCCCCCCCCAAGGCCCTGCTTCCCCCCATGTACCCATGGCTGCCTGCGCAAGGTGGGAGAAGGGTGCAGGGGGGCGGGGGAGCATGGTGCTGGTGCTGGTCGCGGCCTTTCCTCTCTTCCTTTCTACCCCCCCCTCGTGTCCCAGGGTTCCGCTGGCCGGCCGCACTCACTGCTGCCCCTGGCTTTTCCCTCTCCACTCTCCTCCTCCCTCCTAGGAGCGTGCATGCAGTCCTCGCTGCCTCCTGCCTGTGAGCTGAGGGGGGGGGTCATGTGTGTTGTCGGATTCTTCTGTAAACTTTCATGTGAGCTACCGGAGATGTGAGAGGGGTGGGGGGAGCTGCTGCTTCTTCTGCTTCTTCTGCTCAACATTGTGTGTGAGTGTGTGTGTGTGACAGTGTGTGTGTGTGTGACACAGTGTGTGTGTGTGTGTGTGTGTGCGTGCGTGCGTGCGTGCGTGCGTGCGTGACAGACATTGTGTGTGTATGTGTTTTTTTGACAGACATTGTGTGTGCGTGTGTGCGTGTGTGCGTGTGTGCGTGTGTGTGTGTGTGTGTGTGTGTGTGTGTGTGTCAGAGAGAGTGTTTGTGTGTGTAGGACACCAGAGGTACCCCCCAATCAGTCACCCCTCCCCACCCAGTAACACAGTCAGTCACCCCCCCAGTCAGTCAGTCACCCCCCCAGCCAGTCAGTCACACACCCCCAGCCAGTCACACAACCCCAGCCAGTCAGTCGCCTCCCCCCAGCCAGTCAGTCACCCCCCCAGCCAGTCAGTCACCCTCCCCCAGCCAGTCAGTCACCCTCCCCTAGCCAGTCATTCAGCCCCCCAGTCAGTCACCCCCCCCCAGTCAGTCACCCCCCCGTCAGTCAGTCACCCCCCCCGTCAGTCAGTCACCCCCCCAGTCTCTCTCTGTCTCCCTGTCTCTCTCTGTATCCCCTCCCTCCTCTCACTGTCTCCCCTCCCTCCTCTCTCTGTCTCTCTGTCTCCCCTCCCTCCTCTCTCTGTCTCCCCTCCCTCCTCTCTCTGTCTCTCTGTCTCTCTGTCTCCCCTCCCTCCTCTCTCTGTCTCTCTGTTTCCCCTCCCTCCTCTCTCTGTCTCCCCTCCCTCCTCTCTCTGTCTGTCTCCCCTCCCTCTCTGTCTCCCCTCCCTCCTCTCTCTGTCTCTCTGTCTCCCCTCCCTCCTCTCTCTGTCTCCCCTCCGTCCTCTCTCGTCTGTCTGTCTCCCCTCCCTCCTCTCTGTATCTGGATATCTTATTTACCCTGTATATCTTAACTGCCCTATACCTACACTGAAATAACCTATACTGATTTCTTCCAGATCTGACTCTCAAGCTTCAGACGGGAGGCATCGGAATCCCCCCTAACCCAGAAGACAGGTAGAGAACACCTCCCCTCCAACATATAACATTGCAGGAATGAGGGTACCTGGACATAGAGGGACTGCGGGTCAGGTAAGATCCCAGCTGGGATTGCTGCTTTAGATATTGTGAAGCGGGGGCAGCCAGACACTGGATAAAGGGTGCAGGAAACTAATCATTCACATCTGGCTTTTTTTTTTGTAAATCCGACATTTAAACAAACACACACACACACACAAACATAACCAGGACTAATTGTAGTACAATGTAATGCAATAAATAAACTTATGTCAAAAACGAATGTTGTTCTTACTAGGAATTTATTCAATTAATTTTTTTATTTTTTTTAAAGCGGGCCTGGGGGAGGGACAAGGGCGGGGTTGGGGGCGGGACAAGGGCGGGGTTGGGGGCGGGGTTGGGGGCGGGACAAGGGTGGGTTGGGGGCGGGACAAGGGCAGGGTTGGGGGCAGAACTAGGACGGGTTGTGGGCGGGGCTAGGATGGGGTTGGGGGCGGGACTAGGGCGGGGTTGGGGCGGGACTAGGGCGGGGTTGGGGCAGGACTAGGGTGGGGTTGGGGGCGGGTCTAGGTGGCGAGTAGATTTTTTTTTTCGGCAAGTAGATTTTTGGGTGATTTGTCGACCACTGTATATATATATATATATATATATATATATATATATAAATATAAATATATATATATATATATATGACAAACACAGAAAAAGAATGTTGCTCACACTACATATTTTTGTGGATAAACCAGACCCAATAAATAATATTGACTATCTTGGAATAAAAAATAGACCAAGAGAGTCCAAAATAATAGTGTCCACTCTAGGCAGCTATTCATGATTTTGTTGGCGTGACTCTTGGTGCTTCTCCTGTGGACTGCATGACTTATCTTCACACATCCTGGAGTTATACTCCGCGGGACTGACTCCACTATCATTACATGGCAGCTGAGTATCACTTTCTCTGCTGTTTGGAGCCATTATGTCCTATGGAACCTATACTCTAGGTTGTTTCATGTGTGCAAAGGGCACTGGCTTTTTGGACACTTTATAGCCATGTGTTCCACTTGCCTCTGTGCAGTCATTACAGGCATTGAATGTATCTTTTTTTGACTAATTGATATTTTTTGTTGCTGTTCAGGGTTTGAGTATTTTTCATCTATGTCTCCTGTGTGCCCCTTGGTTTAAGTTATTATTTTTCTTATGTACATCATTATGTATATAGGTTTATTTATGTCATACCTTTCTTTATGCCCTTAGCTCAGTCATATGTTTTGAAGCTAGGGTTTTTTCCAGGGGAATTTTGAATTATTTAGCTTTTTGTGTGTCGCTTTATATAGTTATTAGGCTTATTGTTTAGACACATTTCTTGCTTTTGGTTTATTTTTCAGCATTATTTATTTTTGTAATCTTTAGTCAGTCACAGTCTTTTTGTATTTTTGCTGCCTTTAGTGTGTGTGTGTGTTTTTAAATGTTAGTGTTCGTTTTTTTTTGCTCGCTATTAAAATCTATTCCTTTTCTATACTGACTTTAGTTTCCTAGTCCTTTTGCATTACGTTATTAGTTATTTTGTGGTATATTTAGAGTGCTGTTTTTGGGAATTGTTTTAGTCTTTTGTGTGTTCAATATATATATATATATATATATATATATATATATATATATATATATATATATATATATATATATATATATATATATATATATATATATATATATATATATATATGCATATGTGATAGTACCATCAGCATACATGTGTTGACTTTCAAACTGTGAGCAGGTAAAAAGTAAGGACCCCAGAACAGAGCCTTGGAGGACCCCACAGGTGACAGATAAGTGGTTAGAGTCTGAGACAGACACATATTCTGATTTTTCTGATAAATAATAGATAAACCCATTTAAAGCATGTCCAATACCAGAGTACTGGAGCTTATTTAACATACTGTAATAGCATGGTCAACAGTATCAAAAGTCTTTGCAAAATCTAGGAATATTGCCCCAGTCAACTGTACATGTTCCATTCCACACTAAATCTCATTGCATATTTTTAAGATGGTCTTTATTGTGGCATGATTTGGTCAAAAGCCATATTGGAATTGACTAAGGAAATTTTACTTCTTATGATAGTTGCTTAATTGGGAATTAACACTTCAGTCCATGATTTTGTACACTATACAGGCGGTCCTCAGTTATCCAACGGAATCCGTTTTGGAAGTAGCATTGGATAGTGAAACCGTTGTAAAGTGAGTCCCATGATAATCAGTTGCGGTGAGCGTCGGATAACGCATTCAGGTGTCGGATAACGCATTCCGGTGTCGAAAAACGGCCCAGAGGGTTGCATTGTAAAGTGTTGGATATGCAATTCGTTGTAAAGTGAAACATTGGATAGCGAGGACTTCCTGTAAATAGAATAGAGATAGGCCTGCAGTTGCAGACACTGTTTTTGTCACCACTTTTGAAAACCGTTAGAAGTCTGGCGCTTTTCCACGGCTTAGGGTTTTGCCCAGAAGAAAAACATAGTTGATTATTGAGGCAGTTGGTTTAGCATTGATGCTGGCACTAAAAACGTAGGAATTCAGCTGGCAATTGATGTAGCCCATATTGATTGTTTAGCCTTATGTTAGGGGCTCCTGTATAATCTCCTCTTCCCACACTGGGATAAAATGAAACTCATGAGCAAAGGGAAGGGGGAGGGACTGATATAGGAGTGTGCTCAGTCTGGGCTCCAGGATTATGGTCACAATTGTGAAATGTCATCATCCTTTTTCATACTAGAAGGTTATTGGTAGCTACAGGGCTCACATATATTATTGATGACCTTCCAGAATTTAGCAGGATTTGATGTATCTTGATTAAAAAATGTCTGTGTAGTATTGAGATTTTGCAAAGTCTAGTTTGCTTTGTGGATGTATTCCACAGGGATCTATAACTTTTGAGATCATGGGTAGTCAATTAATTTGTATCTATTCAATAATGAATCTCTAAAGCGGTAAAGCTCAATAAGATTGGACGCAACTCAGAGAAGATGGCCCCCACAAACTCTGACTCTGCGCAGTGGAATATGACTCTGAGTCTGCACAGTGGAATATTGATATCATAGAGTTTTAGGAATTCTGACTGCAAATAATAAAGTGCAAAGTCAGAGTCAGGTATCAAATTGATTCTGTATCAAGGGCAGTTGGTAAGGTCAGAAATAAATTATTGAAGTTTAAAGTGTATAAATGTTCTAGAGAATTTGTTTTCATGTATACAGTACACTATTGCAGCGGTGCGCAAAGTGGGGGGCGCGACCCCCAGGGGGGGCGGGAGATTGTGCTGGGGGTGTGCGGGCAGTTGCAGAGGCCCCACGCTCTTCCCCCAGGCATTTAAATTAAATGCCGGGGGATCGCGTGAGGCCCCTGCAACTGTTTACTTACCGGGATTCAGCCGCCTGTGTTGCGTCGCCATGGCAACGCGCCGTCAATAGACGCCGCGGCACCATGTGACCTGACGTCACACGCCCACGCAGCGTCATCTGACGTGGCTGAAGGAAGGCAGGGGGGCGCGAGAGCCGGGGGCAGAGAGACAGGGGGCGCAGCACAAAAAGTTTGCGCTCCCCTGCACTATTGTATGATCACTGATAATGTCAGGTAAAATACCACAGGATTGGATTCTGATGGGACAGAAGGATAAGACCCGATTTAACAGTGAGTGGGTACAGGATTTTAGATTTGATTGAGTAGGTTGAGAAATTAGTTGGATTAAATTGAGTGATTTGGATTGTGTACAGATTTTGTTGTTTTGGGGATCATGCAAATTGAAGTTGAAGCAATTACGAATGAATAGTTTACTGTTTCCATTCAATTAAAAACTATTGCCAATATTAGACACATCAGGTAGGGATTGTAGTGAGTTAGACATCCCCAATGCCATGCACTGCCGTGGAGGAACTGAGAGAAAAGAATCAGTAAGACAAAAAATATATATATTCACAGAGCTTTTCATTTTCTGTTGTTAAGATTGTTGCCAGTTTATATACCCCAATATCAAGTAAAATGCATTTTCACAGTGGGTCCTTTATGACATTGTGAGTGAAGCACAGTAACTTCTGACCTTCTACTAATATAGGTTAACACGGTAAGTCCACGTCCACCTCAGAGGAACAGTGTCGTCAGCTGGTATGTCCACAAGCTACGGGAGCAGTCAGATGCCGCCTCCCATCGCAGAAGGTATGGTTAAATCCTCAACAGGAAGATAGTTTCCCAGGAGGGGGAAGAAAACCGTGCACAGCTTGTTGGGATGGAAGGTTGAGAAAATGAAGGTGGCTGGATTCAAAAGTTGATAAAAAGATTTATTTATTGCAAGGACATTCACCAAACACTCACAAGGCCTTGTGAGAGGAACCTCTGATGCGTTTCAGGCTGGCCTGCCCTTTGTCAAAGAGATTCAGCCACCGTAATTTTTTCAGCCTTCAATCCCAACAAGCTGTGCACTATAATAATAGCATGTTCTTGTACAGCGCTGCTAGTTTTACGTAGCGCTTTACAGAGACATTTTTGCAGACACAGTCCCTGCCCTGTGGAGCTTACAAATCTATGTTTTTTGGTGCCTCAGGCACAGGGAGATAAGGTGATTTACCCAAGGTCACAAGGAGTCGCTACCGGGAATTGAACCAAGCTTCCCTGCTTCAAACTCTCAGTGCCAGTGTCTTTACTCACTGAACCACTCCCTCTCCTGATGAAATGGAACAGCAGCACGCTGACAACAGGATCTTTGGCTACCAAGCGTGAGTACTTCGAACTACAATGAACTCTTATGTGTTAATCATTTGCCGTTCTGTCAGTCTAGCACCAGGGGAACATCTCAGGACATTAGGAGTTAGTGGGGGCTATTTGTCCATTTACATTGGTCACTTGGTCATCCCACAGTTTTATCCTTTATTCTCTGTTGATATATTTTCCCACAATAGAAGCAATAAATGACTGACACACTGGTTTGTAATCTCATACTGATTATATACCTGCATTTACTGTTGGAATTTGGCTACATTATTATGAACTGAATTTCTTACATCTCTTTTGACAAGATGTTTTATTCTCACTTTTTTGGAGCACAGTTATGGAGCGCTGCTCCAATTTTTCTCTGAAATCCTCAACAGGTAAGGGTTCTTCTCCTGCAGACACTCCGATCATGGAACATTCCAGAATCTCCTGTTGTGGGGTTTACACTGTCGATGTTGTTGTTGTGACTCCCCGGCAAGGAATAGAAACAGTCTCATACTGCGGTCAGCGGCGGCCTGTGACATCACCTGTGCATCGCATGAGCAACCGAACGGCGGAATTTCAAACAAAGCCCCGATTTCCACTGCAGGGCAATGGTATTAAAGCTATATATATCTACAGTGAAATAAGGGACTTGCACATAGAGTCCACAGTGATCATCCAACGAGTTTCGTAGTTTCGTAGACGTCATCAGGGAAAAAGTTATAACATTGTGTTGAACCTATACGGTCTTTAAACTTCCTCAATAAACCTGATTGGTCAGAGGAAAACAGAAGGTGTGAGTCTAAAAGCCAATCCAGATCCATTCTGGTTATTGTACAAGGTCTGTCTCTAATTACATAAGGATCCAACATATACTAGTATTTATTATACAATAAAAAACAAACTAAAAGTACAGAATGTATTACAATTCAATAAAACAGAAACTAAACATCTGTCAGAGAGGCTCAAACAAGAGAGAAGGGTATTAGAACAAGATACATACGACATCAGATACTATGATTATACAAAGTATCTGAAAGATATGCACGAGAGAGAGCTCAATGAGAATGAAGTAATCACTGTGACAGCAATGTTGCTACACTGAATCTTAGGCAACATTACTACATACAAATGTATGAGGATAAGTTATTTGGTCTCTTTATTAAAGAATCCCATTCTCTTCCTCGCTTGTCTGAAGTTTATTATTTGTTATTGGGTACAAATAGTTTAGTTACCAATCATTGCTGATTCAGTAATCCTTTGTTTCTCGGTCTGCTAAATTCATTCATATGATCACATATCAGGTCTTTTCACCTGACCTCTGCTTGTAACTTATCCTCATACAGTTGTATGCAGAAATGTTGCCTAGGATTCAGTGTTTCCTCTGTTTTCCTCTTATTGAGGAAGTTTAAATACCAGTATAGGTTCAACACAATGTTATAACTTTTTCCCTGATGAAGTCAACGGATGTCTATGAAACGCATTGGATGATCATTGTGGACTCCATGTGCAAGTCCCTTATTTCATTGTAGCTATATAGCTTTAATACCATTGCCCTGCGGTAAAAATCGGGGCTTTGTTTGATGTTCCGCGGTTCGCTTGCTCACGCTATGCACAGGTGATGTCACAGGCCGGTGCTCACCGCAGTATAGGACTGTTTCTCTTCCTTGCTGGAGGGACATAGCAACTACACGGATTGTGTAAACACCAGCGTCCAGGAGGTCCTGGAACATTCCATGACCGGGGTGTCTGCAGGTCTTGATGAGGATTTCAACCACACCTTCTGCGATGGGAGTCGGCATGTGACTGCTCCCATAGCTAGTGGACATGCTAGCTGACGACGCTGTTCCTCTGAGGAGGACGTAGACCTACCGTGGTAACCCATTGTCCCAATACCTGTTTAAAAGAACAAACTTCTTGTACGTGCAATACTTACCACTTGTTCTCACCATAATATATATTTTTTTATACTAAACTATGCGTCGTGCGCTTGTTCCTCTTATTTTTGTCCTAGTTCTTTGAGATGACGAGCCATCTTCTGGGGATAGCAGCAGAAGCCTCTTAGCAGCAGAGTCCATCACAATTCTACACCGGTCATACATAAGGTCATGTTTATATTCACTTTTTGTTTAACAATTTGTTGAATCATTCATTCACGTGTATTGCACACTTTTACCTGTTTTGCACTCCAATTCTATCACTATTTGTTTATGTGATATTTATTCTTTAAATCAATTGGTGCACTGCATATCTTTCCACTTTTTCATTTCTACCAATATACTTATTTTTTACAAAACATCAGTAGCACTATATATTGAATGCATTACATTTAAAGTTCTTTCTACTCGTCCCACCATAAAATGATAACTGTTTCTTTTCACCGTTATGAGTTCTTAAATTAAATGGCTGTGCCGATTCCGAGATACTTGCGTACCATTTTAGGAGTATAAATAAAGTATAACTTTATACACAACTTTGTCGTGATACTGAATAGTATTTTGTATTTTTTTCTGACTTAGGTCCAAATACTTTGAAAAATTGTAGCAAAGTTTGTTCACTGTGTACAGTACCGTTTAAAACAAGGACCAATAAATCTATTAAACTTGTGCAAATTTGGGAATAACACCAACATTTAAGTAGGTATTAAATAGCATACTGTAACATTATTTCTCAGCGTTATCCATAGTACTGCTTAGTGAGTTAAAAATAATGCTCAACATTATGCAGAGCTAAAAATCTGATTAATGCAATTAACGCTATGCTCTTTGCTTTTGGGAATACGGTGTTAATAAGCATGTGTGATATAACGCAGTATATCTTGCGTTACGCTCAAGGATATCTTCTCACTACCCCCTTTGTATCTAAAGCCCTCTCCCACCTTAAACCTTTCAAACTGACTGCCCCACACCTCTGGAATGTCCTTCCCCTCAATACCCGACTAGCACCCTCTCTATCCAGCTTTAAAACCCACCTGAAAACACACCTGCTTAACACCTCATACAAAAAGCTTGGCCCACTGCAGACGCACTTACCAGAACACCGTCCTACTGTCCCTGTACGTTCTTCCTACTAACCAATTAGATTGTAAGCTCTTCGGAGCAGGGACGCCTTTTCCTAAATGTTACTTTTATGTCTGAAGCACTTCTTCCCTTTATGTGTTATCTGTATTATTTGTAATTTATATGATTGTCACTTGTATTACTGCTGTGAAGCGCTATGTACATTAATGGCGCTATATAAATAAAGACATACATACTGTATCATGGATTATCATTTAGCACCACATTACAAATGCTAATGTTGCTCAGTAAAGTATCTCAATATCCTCCATCTACGCTTTAAAAAAAATATTTTAAATGTGTACTATGTTTTTTTGGACACTTTCTAAACGGCATTGTCACTTGTCTCAATTTAAGTGGAGAAAAATGTCTTTCTCTAAATACCTGCATGACAAAGTTATCACTCTCATCTTCTAATATGAATACTTGAGCACTTGCTACCTTCAGGGAACATTTTAAATGATTGAAGGTGTTACAGCAAAGATTCAACCTTTTTCGACACTAATGTGTAATGAATATTCAGGGTTACCTACAGAATATATGCACAGTATATTACTTGATCCAGCCATCTGCTTTTTTGGGCCAATATTACTCTGAAATCATATATCCCAAAGTTGACAAGGTGGTGACATATTTTTTAGTTGCTGTGAACTGTCAGATAACAGCAATTAGCATGCTCAATCAGTATGTTAATTAGAAAAGAACAAGGCTTTCTCTGTCACTCGAAAAAGCTGCCTTTATGACCCACAGTTTTCCATAAAACATGTTAGTGCTTTATTTCTTTTTAGTAATCAAATAGAAAAAAAGCAGAGGTTCAATTGAGATAAACTTAGCCTTAATTAAGGTGTTTTTCCCTGTATAATAAAGTAATCAACATGTATTCACTCTCGTGTAATACACAATAATAATACTGTACCACAGAAACACAAATGGTTTTAAAACTAAAGCAGTGGAAATCTAGGCAGAGGAATTCCTATCCAGAATGTATTTTGAAAAATATATACTGTATATATATCATAATGCAGATCATCGGAATATGTTGATATTTTCTTTACACTCTATGGGACAATTCGCATACTGCTCACTACAGGGGAGTATTTAATTTATTCTTCTTGTTCTTTCAGCTTTAAAAATATTGGTTTTAAATAAGTAACCATGTTTGCTGCGCATAATACTTAATAAATGTGTCAAGCATTCCTAATATCTTGCAACCACACCAAGGTCATCAGATCATCGCTCCTGTCCACGATCCTTGTGTCTCTTAATCAATTTACAGCTGATATTTACATTATATTTCAGAGTTCTTTGGTGACCATGACCATGTGCTGCTGAACATTTGATTTTGACTGTTCGCTTTAGTTTTGTTTATGCTAAAGGAAGCTACAGCTGCGGCCGTCTTTATCCTAATGCGGCTGGATCCACGGCGCTCTGATAACCGCGGCCAGATGCAGTATATTTTCTTTTTTTCCAGAGCGCTTTCCGGCATGTTAGCGCTCGGATTTTTAGCGCTGTCTGCTATACTGCAATACCGTCTATAAACACAGGTGGGCATTCACGAGCTGTTGTCTTAAAAGTCTAATAAGTCTAATGCATGTCTAATGCATTATGTCTGTGCGATGTCTGTGCGTGCGCGCGCAGTATTTGTAAAATGGAAGATTTACAGTATACAGTATTACAAAAACATAGCGTCGCGTCTTCTTCGAATATAAAATTATCACATTTCTATACAGTACTGTATGTACGGTATTACAGTATTTTGTAATCAGTACTTTTACTTTAACTTGTTTTCATACTCTTTTTATATTATGCGTGTACCGTACAGTACTGTATGTCTCATTTGAACATTGCTGAAACGCATAGGCGTGTTACAGTATCACATTTTGGTGCATACAGCGCTCTCCCTCTCACCCCCGCACACACACAAGGCTAAAGTACTATTTCAACTTCTTATCAACAGTACAGTACAGTACACCTCTCCCAGCCAGATGGCTTTCTGGCTTCAATCATCCCGAACCTGTCATCACATTCCTGCGTGAGAGACACAGAGCCTGGTGTCACATTTCAGCGCCTGCGTGTAATCCTCTTTGGGAAGGGACCTAGTTGATGATTAATGCGCATGCGTGTATAACTTCACATTCATGTGGAAGTTCAAGTCTGGAAAAAAAAAATATATATTTTTTTTGTTGTTTTTGTTTCGTTTCCAGACATGTGTGCCTGCATACAAAATCTTGTTATTCTGATATTCTATCGTTACTGTAGCTTTTTAATGCGACACTAGTCATTCACATGCTTTATGTGATTTTTATTGATTTGGGGGTGTGAGGATCAAAACATTATGATGACCTGTTGGAAATATGTCTTTGAACTACAGTACAGCTAATCCTTCATGCAGCTTTACCCCCCTCCGCCCCACAGACACACACAAGGCTCAAGGATTTCAACTTCTTATCGACACCTCTCACAAACCATTCATTTTCAAATGCTTGGCTTTGTGCTTTTAATCATCCTAAGCCGAGCCTGGTGTCACATCTCTGTGCCTGCATGTAATCCTCTTTGGGAAGGGAACTAGTTGAAGATTAATGCGCATGTGTGTATAACTTCACATTCATGTGGAAGTTCAAGTCTGGAAAAAAAATATATATTTTTTTCGTTGTTGTTTTTGTTTCATTTCCAGACATATGTGCCTGCATAAAAATTCTTGTTATTCTGATATTCTATCGGTACTGTAGCTTTTTAATGCGACACTAGTCATTCACATGCTTTATGTGATTTTTATTGATTTAGGGGTGTGGGGATCAAAAGATTATAATGACCTGTTGGAAATATGTCTTAGTACTACAGTACAGCTAATCTTTCATGCAGCTTTACCCCCAGCCCCTCCCCCCCCCGCAGACACACCCAAGGCTCAAGGATTTCAACTTCTTATCGACACATATCGCAAACCATTCGTTTGCAAATGCTTGGCTAATCCATTATGCTAATCCATTATGATGACTCATCCATCCACCCCCCTCCCCCAACCCTTTGAGGCTTTGTTTAAGGTAACGCATGCGCACTTGTGATAAACCCTTCTCGAATTGAATATGTAAATCTGATTAGCCAATGAATAAAAATGTAACCAATGAATAAAAATGTAAGCCTTCTTGAAGAATCCCCCCCCCCCCACACACACATTCACAGTGAATTTGAAGTTCAAAGAAAATAATTAGATTTAAAAAATATTCTTATATATTATCGTGAATGTAATGAAATATTTATTTTATTTTATCAGGAATAAAAAGTACAAATAATCATTTTCAGTATTTATCTTCTTTGTACACGTACCGTAGTATACAGTAGTGTACTGTAGTTCTTCTGTCAGTTGAAATTTGAGGGCCGGTGCATAATCATGGAAGAATGAAAAATACAAATAATCATGAATAATGCACATTTATAATAATAAAAACAGTAATACAAATTTTTAGTCTTTCTCTTGTTCGTCATGGTCACGTTGCATTCTGTAGTTCATTGAGAGAGGGGGGGGGTTGTGTAAATCATGACTGTAGATACACTATACACACAGTTCACACAATTTACACATGATACCTCCCCTCCCCCCACCCGTCCTTTTGTAATGCAGCCAGCTGTCTCTGAAAAGGAAAGAAAAAATTAGTGCAGTTAAGTGTATATTATTGCATTGTGTACAGTATAACTACTCCATATTGGACTACTGTATGCAGTTACTACTGTCAAACAAATGTATACTGGAACTACAGTACTGTACTGTAAAATACTTTGTAACAAGATTGGTAGTGCAGCTTTCTCTAAAAATTAAAAATAATAGATAGATACTGTATAGAATAGAGTTATATAAATATACAGCGATAACAATATTGTACTGTATACAGGTATATATATATATACAGTATAACATATATATACAGTATATAACATATATATAAAAGATATAATATTAACGGTACTTTATGTGTGTGTGTGTGTCATAATGTGAGTAAACTGTGTACTGAAATGGGGGGTTGTGAGTGCGTGAGTCACAATGAGTAATAATGAAGTGAGTGACAATTACTTTACAGTATACAGTAGTACAGTACTTAAGCGGTAGTTACCATTGGTGTCCTCTTGACTTCTTTGGTCTAACCGTGGGCATGATAGCTCACGGTTGCTGCCGGTACAACGAGGCCAGAAGTACTTAGCCAGCGTTGAATATCCGCAATTCGTTGTCCTCTCGTGTACATCTCCTTTATTCTCATGCTGAGAACCTTAGAAATCTTTTTAACAGGCATCGCTGCGTGTAGAAAGAAATACAAGCACAAGAATGTATATTCGATGTTTAATCGATGTGTATTCAATGTGCAGTGAATACACAAAATGGATGGTGTATTTATACTTTAATGACTCACATTAGAGTACGCCCACTTTTAACACCTGCACCTCGTCGCCATGCATAAAAGGTGACACACATTGCATAGCCTCCCACTCAATGATCTGTATCTGAACTTGCCCTTGTCCAGATACTGCATTGTGCCATCTGCTTCCATGGATCAACCCCGATTCTACAGACGCAGGAACCCACTCGCCTCTGCCGTGCCTGTCATGCAGAAAAAGCGAAAGGCGACACCCGTTTCCAAGCCAAGACCAAAACGAAAGGCTAAGGCTATTAAAGAAAACCTTCTGACGACTCCAAAGGCTACAGGTAAGGCTTTAAAGAAGCCTTATTATGTCAAGAAGAAATTCGGTGATGTACACTCAAAGCAAAACAAATGGTCACCTTCTCCATCAGCCCTCGCCGCCGCTGCCGCTTCTCTCCCGGAAAGTCAGAGGACACCTTCTCCATCAGCCCTAGCCACCGCTGCCGCTTCTCTCCCGGAAACCCAGATGACACCTTCTCCATCACTCCGCGACGATGCTGCCGCTTATCTCCAGGGAACCCCCATCTCATCCTCTTATGCACCCATCCACCCAGATGTCCACAGCATCCCATGCACAAGATCCAGCTCGTTAGACCGCATGCTGAATGGGTTAAGTGTCGATATCCCTGGGAACTCTATGCTGGGAAAGATAGATCTTCTTTTAGAGACCATGGTAAATATGGATCAAAGGGTGGAGAAGATGGATCAACGGATGGATAAGATGGATCAACGGATGGATAAGATGGATCAACGGATGGAGAAGATGGATCAACGGATGGAGAAGATAGAGGCTGACATAGTGGGGATACATAATTTACTTGGAGTTCATGCCCCTGTATCTCGGACGCCGGGGCAGGAGGGTGGCATGGATGGAATGAATGGGACCTTCAACCTTCCATCACCAAGCGCACCCCCTCCATCAGAAGAATATGTGTTCATGTATGTCGTTGACGAGGATGACATGACAACCCCGTCAAGGCCACGCCAGGAGACAACACTGACAAGGCAACCAAGACAGGAGGAAAGCATCCTCCCAGACAACCTACCCTCGCCCGCCGCCACAAGCATACCCGCTCCCAGAAGAACACCCGCTCCCAGAATCCAACCCATATAAGCTTGCATTGAGACGGTGCCCGACATCATCCTGCGCGAGCTGCCCCAGCCACTCAGGGAGAAGCATAGGTTTACAAGTGCTGGTATACCACAGTGGCATGCCATGTTAATTTTCAAGCACCACATGCCCTACCCGGTGTACTGCAGGTGGGCCCACAATGTAAACTACGAAGGGAATCGCAACAAAAAGGTTCTTCCTGAAAATTTAAGAAAGACTATTGTGGAGGAATTGCGGCGCTATTTTACAATTTCCAATCCTTTAATGAAATTCGTGCGAGACTTCATTAATGGGATTTTGCGCCATACAAGGCATTAGCCCTGGAAGGACAATCTGCTGGGGATCGAATTCGCTTCGTGATTGGTCGTCTGTTAAAATGTTGACTGTTCATTGTTTTAAATTGTATTCTAATATGTTTTTAATTACAGTACATCGGAAATGTTTTTTTACTTACAGTACTCCACCAATAAAAATAATGTTGATTGTTGTAGATTGTATTCATACTGTCAATGTTTTTACTGTACTTGGACACCATTAATGTTTTTTTACTTGCTGCACCCACCAATACAATAAATTGCTGCTTTTCTTTAAATATACCTGTATGTTTTTACTTGCTGGACACCATTAATGGTTTTTTACTTACAGTACTCCACCAATAAAAATAATGTTGATTGTTATATATTGTATTCATACTGTCAATGTTTTTACTGTACTTGGACACCATTAATGTTTTTTTACTTACTGCACCCACCAATAAATAAATTGCTGCTTTTTTTAAATATACCTGTATGTTTTTACTTACTGGACACCATTATTGTTTTTTTTACTTACTGCACCCACCTGTAAAAATGTAGTGTACTACTGTATACAGTTCCATGAGGCATACTGTACAGTACTGTACTGTACAGTATACTGTAGGCAAGCGCATTACAGTACATCAAAACATTATTAAAACGCATTATCGGTATTTGTATTATTATTACAGTAGAACACACATACTGTATTGTAATATATGTACAGAATAAATGCATTCTTTTTATTTTTGGGGGTTATTATACAGTACAGTATGTAAAAAAGTATGTAAAAAAGCTCAGTTATTCTATCCTAATCAATAAAAATGGCACTGATTCAGATTCAGCAGTGTGCAAGCATCGTTACAAAAAGCGATATTATCCATCGAAATCCCTCCATTTGCCGTTCTCAGCCAGATGACAAAGTTTCTTTTCTGAGAAAGAAAAATAAAAGTATTACTGTAATGGTTAGTTCAAACTAGTCAGTCCCCTAAAGAAGTTCCCACAGTCAGTCCCCACAGTCCCCTCGGTCAGTCTCAACAATTATTTTCTCGGGGGCGTCTCTTGTTCACATACACGCATGCGCCTAGATGTGATGAGACGCATATGCGTTTCAACAAGGTTCCAATGCGCATGCGCCTAGCTGTCCACCAATTGTTCAGTATCTACTGTAGAAGCTGCTCAGCCAATGATATTGCTGGACGAAATTTTGGCAAATTGTGACTAAAAGAACTAAATAACCATAAGCAAAGCGATCGATTACAGGAGAATCGCTTTACTGTGCATTGATATTGATATGGTAAAAAAATAATTACATACTGTACGGCAGCTGTACCCACCATAGACTTTGCCATTCGGTTGGCATCGAGCCACTGCCAGTCCCGTAGTCTTGATTATACACGTAGTTGACAGGTGACAGCGGGCCTGCTACACCTGTAGCTGACAGCTGATGAAGCTGGAAATCGCTTTGGTACATGCAAGCTTGCTGGTATCTGTACGTAAAATCCTGCTCAGGCTGCAGGTATCCAGGCGGGGGCAGATAGCAAGGGTTGCCATCAGCAGGTTTTCATAGACGGTCGGACCGTTATTGGAAGCTGGCGCTGGCGCATTGCTTGCCTGGGACTGACGATTCTTAGTTTGTTTTACCATGACCTTTCGCCTTTTGAACTCTCCATGATCAAAGATACTGGAAAATTCAGGGACAACACACCAATACCCTCCTCCTGTAACTCCGGGTGCAGGAGCAATACAAAAAAGACGCGGATCGATAAATAACTTTTTCCTTATTGCACGCTTCCACCCATGAGCATCTGGTGAAAATTTGTAAAAGTCATAATTTTCTAAAAATATTGATAAATTTGACCAACTGTGGCCATCTTATCATCTGCTGAACTAATTACTGACCATATTAAATAAGCGTATGTTATGTTGGGCTTTTTGAACACGGACTGCAGTGGTGTACTCATCGCTGGACCTCTCTGGACAATAGAATAGAACACTAGACACTTTGCATTTAGTTTTTAATATGAAACGCCTAAATAGATACAATGTTGTACAACTTCTTCAGTACCAAGGTCAATTCACAAAGGACCACTGTGGTATTTTTTAAACACCTGCAATTCGACACATTACTGAAGCGCATGCGCATAACAATTCATGAATATCTGCCACCTGGCGGATACGCGAAGAATTGCAACCAATTAAATCCGAACCATTCTCATTAAACAGATCAAGCGCGGGTGACGCCGGCATGATTGCGACACGAATACGGCACGAACGCCGCATGAACTCGGCGAAGCGCGTGGCATTCGGAAAAAGTCACCGGAAAATATCGGAGAAGTGTTCAAATAAAAGGGGCCGCGGCTGTATTTTTGTTATATAAACTTTTGCTGAATAAATGCCAAGTTTTATGTTCATCCAAGCATCTGTGCCTCTCCCCCCCCCCCCACCCATGTGATACAAGATCCATCCAAAATATTCCAGTGGTATGAAACAGCCTAAAAAGCACCAAAATGTCCATATTTGATAACTCCATAATTTTTTAGGAATTTCTGAAAAAGATACATGAACGTGTTGCTAAAGTTTTTTCATAATATGAATTGAGCTGTAAATGTATTTTGAAGGGGATTTCTGGTTTACAGGCATAAACCTTGAGCCAAATCTCTAAGGACTGAAACATCAGTAATGCTACATTGAATATGTCATATTTACTAAGCATTAACTCACGCAAATGAGCATTAATTAGCGCTAGCAATGCAATTGTTGGGGAGATTTCTTACAGAACCCTATGGCAGAAAATTGTTTAATCCTTTTGATGCACTGTAAAGGAATGCTTTCGCGCACCAAAGGGGTTAACATACAACATAAACACCCTACAAACACAAAATGCATAACATAAATATGTGTCAATATTATCTACTTCTTATCCCAAGTGGGAAGCTAGTCGTGGGTTGATTATAGCATGGCTATCTAGCCACTTGGACTACTAAGGGGTTAATCTATTCATGTCGCAAAAAAACTATTTACAGGAATATTAGTGGCTGCACTGTGAGATACGGTACATTAAATTAGAAAACATATATATATTTATTTTACGTCACACAAGACGAGTCACATGTTACACAACCAATCTTATTGGTTGATGTATCATGTGGTCCCCTCAATGTTGCCTGCAAATTACCTCTCAGGCAAAAGTGAGGGAATCACATGGTACATGATACAATCAGATTGCACCATGTGGTTCCTCCTGTTTAAGAGTCCCTTGTGAGTAATCTTAAAGGGAAGGTATCACATGGTACATCAACCAATCTGATTGCTTCATATACCATGTTATTCCCTCACTTTTGCCTGCAAGGTAATTTTCAGCCAAAAGTAATTGGACCACATGGTACCAACAGGATTGGTTGTACTTATACCTCATATTAGGGCTGGGAGGTCACAGATATAAGGGCTGGGAGGTCACAGAAGACCAAAAGAAGTGGCAGAGGACACTTCCTGCCTAAAGAAATAAGAGAAGAAAGTGAAACTAACCTGCCAACTTGGAAAGTGGGGAGGGGTGAGCTTAAACCTTGGGTGAAAGGGGCCACTAACCTCCCAGAAACAGCTGAGACCAGCTGCACATAGTTAATAAACACACAGATACCCAACAAGCTCTGAGAAACCCCATTTTCCGTTTCATTTTTCTGGGTTACAACAGATACAATGCTGATCACTCTTCCCCTAATTATAGAGGTAATAATTTTATCTCAGGGAGTGTTAGGACCTGCTACGGTCATGCCTTGAAGTGGCAACAGGCTTAAGACGCTTTGGCCTAAGGGTTGAACTAAATGACCCTTTTTCAAGAGAATATATAGGTATTGCACTATGTATTTTTGTCACATTGGAAGTAGCTTTGGGCATCTTTGTTTGTTTTTTGTTGCATACATTTAGCCACGCCCACTAGCACTCCTTTTGACACTTATATACATATATATTATGTGGTAATGTTTGAGGTTTCTCAGAGCTTGTTGGGTATCTGTGTGTCAATCAGCTGATGATAATGGAGAGATCTGATGGTGATGTGAAGGAAAGCTGATGATGATGGGGAGATCTGATGGTGATGAGGGGGAGATCTGATGATGATGATGATGATGATGATGAGGGGGAAAGCTGCTGATGATGGAGAGATCTGATGGTGATGAGTGGGAAAGCTGATGATGATGATGGGGATATCTGATGGTGATGAGGGGGAGAGATGATGATGATGATGATGATGATTATGATGATGATGATGATGATGATGATGATGAAGAGGAGATCTGATGATGATGGGGAGATCTGATGGTCATGAGGAGTGGGATATCAGATAATGGTGAGGGGTAGATCTGATGATGATGAGGGGGAGATCTCATGATGACGAGGGGGAGATCTGATGTGGGGGAGAGCTGATGATGTGGGGGAGAGCTGTTCATGATGAGGAGGAGAGCTGATGGTGATGAAGGGAGAGCTGATGGTGATGAGGGGAAGAGATGATGATGAGGAGGGGGAGAAATGATGATGGTGAGGAGGGGGAGAGATATTGATGGGGAGAGATGAGGAGGAGGGGGAGAGACGATGAGGAGGAGGGGGGAGATGAGGAAAATGAGGGGGAGAGATAAGGAGGAGGGGGAGATGAGAAGGAGGTGGAGATTTGAGGAGAAAGAGGGGAAGAGATGATGATTAGAAGGAGGGGAGAAATGATGAGGAGGAGGGGGGAAAGATGAGGGGGAGGAGGGGGAGAGATGATGATGAGGAGGAGGGAGGGGAGAGAAAAAATTGCAGTCAGTATTAATATTAATGGGGCCCTGAAATGTTTTTTGCTCAGGGCCCGCGCATGTCTAGCTACACCACTGGGGGAAAGTAATACATTTATTTATTTACAGTGCGCACTGGGTGTCAATATGGTTATCTAGACCCCCGTTGAGGGCCTAGGTAGCCACAGTGATAAACAATACACAAATCACTCCTCCCCCTTAAGAAAGCGCGCAGTGATGCGCGAAACGTACGTCGGTGTCAGGTGACGTCATTCCGCTGACGATCACGCACATGTGGTAGGAGAGTCAGACAGATTCTGCTCCTGACCCTTACTTTGGGTACAGACACAGAACACACATTACGTTTGGGAAACAGGTCGTATGGTTTTATTTACAGCCACTATACAACACAGAGATTTAATAATGGCTCTGTACACCTACTCCCTATATACTCTCCCTTCAACCCACAGCATTGAAGTGTTACAACTGTTTTCGTTGCTGTAGGGCGTTGTTGGCTATCTGTGTGAGCAGTTGATCTGCTATATTGCTTTATGTGAGTGACATTGTCAGTGCTACTTATACATCTCACGTATCTGCCTCCACCCAGCGCATGGGGATTTTATTTATTTGTATTTTAGTGTTTTGTCTGGTTTTATTAGTGTTACTATACATTAAACATTTATTATTTTTTGATTGTGCTCATGTGTGACCATTTAGCGGTCCACCCTATTTGCAGGGTTAGGCTACTCTAGCTTTCATATTGGCCACACTAATACCTTGGTGTGACCTACTTTGAGTGCAGTTTTCAGAGGCTGTGGTGATTCCCGGTGTTGACCATTTCTGTGTGCGTGTGTAGCCACAGCGATAATCAATGTATTAAACTGATAGTTTTCATATGATTGTTTTATTATGCTTTAGTATAATGTAGCTACAAGCCCTATTAGCCATTTTTGGCTAATAGGCCTATTGGCAATTACTTGGGGAGGGGGTGGTTGTTTGGGGGTGTGGTATAGGGGTAGGTGTGCCAGCAGGGAGGTTAGGCCACCCTGGGGCAGTTAAGGGGGGTGGAGGGTTAACCCCTTGTATACCATAGCGGTTGTACCGCTATGGCATTCAATAGGTAGTAAGATAGTTAGGCTATTTGTATTAACCCCTTGGTTACCTTAGTGGCCATGGCCACTATGACTTCCGAAGGGTTAATACACAAGTCATGGCTAGATTATTTGACCTAGTCCAGGGTATTTACTTTGGCTTCCTATATTGCTAAGGCAACATAGGAAGCCGATGTGGCCCACTTCTTAACCCTGAGAAGGCCAAATAATTTTCTGCGACAGTACCTGTGCGTTACATGTTTCTAGCACCTAACGCAAGGTATAGCCATGACCTAAAAAAAAAAGCATTTAAAAATGCGTTATTTCCGTGGTTAAGTTTAAAGGACTGCTGAGGATATATGCGTTGACGTAGTCCCCACCTCTTTTGCTTATCATCACCACAAACGTCCGCTAATGTTAACGGCAGGTTCGTTGTCACTTAAACGCAGCTCATAATGCGGCGTTAAATTTTTTTGAAGATCCACTGAAGTTAACGTATCGTTAAGTATTTAACAGTTTATGAGGATCTACCCTTCTAGTGAACTACCTGACGCCTTTTACTCATTTAACCCTTTTGCTGCGCATTCCAGAACATCACAGGGATTAACTGTTATTGGTTTTGGTTGAACTAGATGGATTGTCAGCGTAGTGAAGAACAGAATATTATCTTCAGCATATGCCCCCAATATATAAAATGCAGGTGCGAGTTTATTAAACCAAAAAAATATATATATTTAACTGTATTCGAAAATACTGCAATCAGCTTCTATAGTCGAATATTTATGGCAGGAGTATGTGTTTTCCCATCAGCTTTGAGGTATTTTGAGACATGATAGTCTTTCTGTGCCTATTTGCAGAGTTTATGAATTTTACTAATTGGTACTGTATGAGTAGCTATGAGAGTCAAAATCTGTCATCAGAGCCTGATTAGTAAATACAAATGTGGGTGAGGTTTAGCCTTGTTTCTTCCTTCCATTTACAGAAAACAAGCAGACATGCTAAATGTTATACCTTTTATAGCTCTTTCTAGATCTATCTAGTAAATGTAAATGTTTGTTTTACAATCATTTCATCTGTCCCTTGAAATACATATACATGTAAATTTAATCGGTTTACTTAAAAACATTTTAATCTATCCACCTTTTTTCTTCTTCACTTTTTATGCTTTAATGCAATTTCGCTTCTGCTTCTTGATGCCAAAAATTTAGAAATTGTGTTAATAAAACTTTACATACAGATGCAGTAGGGTTTTTTTGTACCCACTGGTGGGTTATGGTGGAAATACTGTGTGATATTCTGCATTATCCCTGCATTAAAATGAAAAATCAGAGATATTATACATTATAACAAGATAGTATGCATTATAACAAGATATTATGCATTATGAGTGATTGCAATAACATTTGCTACATCTGTATATGTATCTCAACATGGCCAAAAATATATAGATACTGATAAGTACTAAATTGGATATTTCAAAACAGGAGACATTATCATCTAAAATGTTATATGCACTGAAGGTGTGTTAGGTTGACCAAGTTGTCAAAATCACTGCAAAATTGAACCAAAAAAGCATTTTCTGTTCGACAGTCCTTTTTCTGTATACAGCCCGCATTTTTAAACTGCTGCTGTTCAGCACTTGCTCTTGAAGTACCCCCTTAAATTCCTACATTCCTTAGTGTGGTGGTGCTTATTGTGATTGAAACCACTGGTAAAAAAAAAAATTCTGTCTAGTTGCTATATGTTAAGAAATTACTGGATAAAAGCCAGCAAGTCTCCTAGTAACCACTGCGAAGACAAGTAATGAAAGCCAGCGCAATTAGGAGACAGAGTGACTCAGTAGTAAAGACACTGACAGAGAACAACAACACTGAGCGTGAAGCAGGGGGAGCCTGGTTCAATTCCTCGTGTCTGCTCCTTGTGACCTTGAGCAAGTCACTTATATCTCCCTGTGCACCTTATCTAGACTATAAGCTCATTTTCGTGTCTGTAAAAATTCCTGCGTACTGCACACTATACTGTAATAGTGAGTCTCATTGGGAGAAAGGCACTATATGAAATAAACTTATTATAATTAATTATTTTGCACAACCAATATTGTGAACGTGCTTCACTATTGCGTTCTTTCCTTTTCTTTTCTTCTTCCTTTTTTGATGATTTTCCTGAAACTATATTATTAATTAAGCTTATAGAGCAGGGGGCGGCCAACTCCAGTCCTCAAGGGCCACCAACAGGCCAGGTTTTATGAATATCCCTCTCGTAATGATTGAGTCACCTGTGCTGAAGCAGGGATATCCTGAAAACCTGGCATGTTGGTGGCCCTTGAGGACTGGAGTTCACTACCCCTGTTTTAGAGACTCACCTATTCCTGATAAGTAGTAGCTGTTATCATATGGTTATTGTTACAAGCACCTAGTATTAGGAAAGTGTTTCGTACAGAGTGACAACGAAACTTACAATGCTGAGTGTGCCCAGTAGCTAAGTGGATTTAGTTATATTTAACAATTTTCCTGCAATATGGTTACCCTTGAGGTTAAAATGCATATGTTTTAAATTTAAAGTATTTAGCTCATTAAATATTTATTAATCCAGTTTTGTTGGTCCTATCTTACTTTTTGGGAATATGTGAAATATACATACAGTACATGGAAAATCTATTTGATTTTTCTTATTTGTTCTGCATTTATTTATTTATTTATAAAATATTTTACCAGGAAGTAATACATTGAGAGTTACCTCTCGTTTTCAAGTATGTCCTGGGCACAGAGTAAGACAAATAATACATGGTTACAAATACAGTTACATAAATGAACAGGGTATACATTATATACAAGACATTGCATGCACATTTAGCCTATTACAGTAGTTATTAAATACAATGTAAAGGATGATCCAAAAGACTTACATTAAAAAGGGAAATTAGTAACTGTCATAAACATATATGTGCAGATTAAGAGCATGTTTTGCTTACGTTCTGTATTGTTATAATTAGCTATTTGGCCTAAACAGATATTTCACTGTAAAGTACAGTATACATTTTTACAATTACTCAGAAATCTTGGCAAAAATATTTTATCGTTTTCCTCAGCTTGATAAATACTGCATTTCCCATTGTTATTTCATCTTAATTTCATATATACAAACAAAAGACAGGGGTGCCCAATGCTACATCCGATTGACAAAACATATTAAGTAATGCAGCTTAACCCCGTTATAGCGCGGTCCTCGGGGGCCACCCGTGCTTCTGCTTTCGTCTTGCGAGAGCAAGCTCCCTTAAAGAAACACTGTGTCTCTGTGTGTGTGTGTGTGTGTTATTTGACTGTGTGTGTGTGTGTGTGTGTGTCAGTGTGTCAGTGTGTGTGTGCAGTGTGCTGTGAGTGTGTGCAGTGTGCTGTGAGTGTGTGCAGTGTGCTGTGAGTGTATGCAGTGTGCTGTGAATGTGTGCTGTGAGTGTGTGCTATGAGTGTATGCAGTGTGCTGTGAGTGTATGCAGTGGGCTGTGAGTGTATGCAGTGGGCTGTGAGTGTATGCAGTGTGCTGTGAGTGTGTGCAGTGTGCTGTGAGTGTATGCAGTGGGCTGTGAGTGTATGCAGTGGGCTGTGAGTGTATGCAGTGTGCTGTGAGTGTGTGCAGTGTGCTGTGAGTGTGTGCAGTGTGCTGTGAGTGTGTGCAGTGTGCTGTGAGTGTGTGCAGTGTGCTGTGAGTGTGTGCAGTGTGCTGTGAGTGTGTGCAGTGTGCTGTGAATGTATGCAGTGCGCTGTGAGTGTGCAGTGTGCTGTGAGTGTGTGCAGTGTGCTGTGAGTGTGTGCAGTGTGCTGTGAATGTATGCAGTGTGCTGTGAGTTTGTGCAGTGTGCTGTGAATGTATGCAGTGTGCAGTGAGTGTGCATTTTTTTTTTTTTAATTCGGGTTCCACGCTCAAACCGCGTTGTAAGCGGATCGCGCTATAACAGGGTTGAGCTGTACGTATAAAGTTTAAATACTTCAATAAAAATAATATTTACTTGGTTATTTAGTTAAACCCTTTGTCCAAAGCATCATAAGCCTGCATACCCACACCAAGGTATAACCAAAATATTGCAGGTCCTAGCACTACACTGTGAACCCTTCCTTTTACCTCTGTATGAGGGGAAGCAACCACAGTGAGTCCTGTCCATTCAGCAAAATGCTAGAACCTCCCAAGTTAAAAAGGTGGGGAGGGGTGAGCTAATGTGTGTGTTAATTTAATTTCATATATGTTTGAATTCGTTTCAAAGTAGAAATCCATGTAATAAAAGTTCATTTTCTTTGAAGCAGAATTACCATCTTGAAAAAATAAAAAAATAAAATAATATGGTATGAATCTAGTGTAGTGTGAATCTAGTATCGTATAAATCTTGATGTCCATTTTTTTCAGATGCTGCTCTTACTTAGATTGACGGTGTCATAAAATTGTATGAGTCATTTTGATTAATCCAACTACCGTACCTTAACAAGAGAAATGTTCAACTTCAGAAACTTCTTCACACGGATTGAATATACAGACACATTATCTCAACAGAATGCATGTATTAATCTTCTCTTTATTTTTATAGCGCCGATCATGTACGCAGCACCTAATGCAATGAAATGACTCAATGTAAAGCAGTCTCCTCGTGAAGCTCTTAAAGCAGATTTCACTAGTTCTATTATTATTTTTAGTACACAGTATTGAAGCAGGGAGTCTTCGGAGCTGAACCCCATTCATTTCAGGTCCAGGGACCCCCTGCTTCCCGAGATTCAGACCTTGGTATGGAGTGCTGATATCTCTTGCAATTTTAAATCTCCTGCTTCACAGACCAGGTGAGCGGGACAATTTAACAGCCCCACAATACCGGCACCCCCTAATTAATGGTGTTCAGCTCCGGAAAACCCCTGCTTCAATTCTGCGTACTAAAAATACAAATAAAAGCAAAGCTTAATTACCTTAGTGGCTAACTGCAAAGTAATGAAGGGGTTAAAACCTCCAACCACCCCCCTGAGAGGCCTAACCATCCACCCCCCTCTAGACTAATGCCCAATATCCCTATTTGCCATATGTGGATCATAGTGATTTGGGGCATTAACCAAAATAAAATATACATACAGAATTTACCAAAATAAATAAATAAAAAACAACTAAAACATTAAACCATGGATAACTAGACCTGATCAATGGAGAGCCTAGATATCCACAATGGCAATCAATATTAAGCTGTAATAAAAAAAAAAAGTTAA
The DNA here is from genome assembly GCF_040206685.1 of Ascaphus truei. Lineage (NCBI taxonomy): Eukaryota > Metazoa > Chordata > Amphibia > Anura > Ascaphidae > Ascaphus > Ascaphus truei. Next base: position 34,967,304 of record NC_134487.1, read on the forward strand.
CAATTAATATACATTAATAACCCTGTTTCATTACCTTAGTGGCTAACCGCTAAGGTAATGAATGGGCTAAACTCTCCCACCACCCCCTCTTCCAGGAGGCCCAAACCCCCTCCCCAGAGCAACTACTTTCATCACCCACCCACAACAACCTCCCTGCTCACCACTACACACAGTAATGGGCAATAGCCCTATCAGCCAAATCTGACTAAAAGCACTTTTGCCCATTGAGAAGCATAAGAAATATATTAACTGTAACAAAATACACATTACAAAAAAAATCTAACATTAGCCATTTAATCCATTACTTGTCACTGTGTTTACCTTTGCCCTCAACAGGGGCACAGATACCCACATTGGCAATCAATGGACACCCTATAGTAAATAAAAGCAGTACTTACATTTGCCAGGATGATGGCAGTCGTCATCCTCCTTCTCAGTGGCACCAACATCCATTAAAGGGCTGATGCCCAAACATCAAAATACCATTTACTGTCCAGTAACCCCTTAATTACCTTAGCGGGTAGTAACCGCTAGGGTAATTAGTAGGTTAACCCCTCCTGCTACCCCCAGAAGGCATAACCACCCTCCCTGGAGAAACTACCCCCGTCATCATCCATCCCCTCAACCCCCAACAACCCCCCCCCCCCACCGACCACACACAGTAATAGGCAATAGCCCTATTAGTCAAGTATGGCTAATAGCACTTTTGCCCATTACAAAGCATACAATATACACAATAAAATAAAATACTATAAAAACAAACACTAGCCATTAAATCCATTAATTGTCAATGTAGTTACCTATGCCCTCAACGGGAGCACATAAACCCACATTAGCAATCAATAGACATCCTATAGTCAATAAATATGTTACTTACCCTTGCCGGGATGATGGCTTTTATCCTGCTCATTCAACTGTGACACCAATCTCCTCAACTTGACCCAAGGAGCAATGATCCTCAGCTTGACCCAAGACGCAATGATCCTAAATTTGACCCACGAAGAAATGATCTTCAACTTGGACACACAAAACAATGTTCCTCAGTCTGGACCCGAAGCAATGTTCCTCAGCTTGGACCCAAAGCAATGATCCTCAACTTGGACCAATGAAGCAATGTTCCTCAGCTTGGACCCACAGCAATGTTCCTCACTGGTGTCAATAGTGATAGCAGTGATGCAAAAGCTTAGCTGTTTTGCAATAGTACACATACATATATATATATAAATAGATTCATAGGTCAAACCATTAATTTCTTAATTAGATGGAATCTGGCTATCCAATAAAGGGTATGTTACTCCTTATATCCTGATGGTACATGACATGTAGTCATAGATACCATTGCATCAAGTTGTTAAATGTCACTGCTGTGAATAATAACAGCTAATGTGCCACTGCCCGACTGCTTTGCAATAGTACACATACACACATAGAGATAAAACTCTGGTGCCCGCTTCTATGCTGTGTAAATACAATCAATAACCATATGTGTGTATCCAAGAGTAGTTAGCTCTATTGGAGTTACAGGTGTTTGGTATTCATCGCCATACAACCGTTTCTTCCTACTTCTGCCAACTCAGGCATGGACGTCATGGACGTCAGCGTAATGATGTCATCAAGTAGAAAGTTGCAATATGTAAGCCGGCAGAGAATTACAGCATTTTGGGAGAAAAATAAATCAAGTTGACATAATTTGCTCCATAACATGGAGCAAAAATTTTAATTTATATCAATTTGCACCAGTGATATTTTGTATTACATAATGACATAGTAGATGAGGTTGAAAAGGCATATGTCCATCAGGTTCAACCTATGCTACTGTACATTTTGACAATAGATACTTAACCTATATTTGTATTTACAGTATATTGATTCTGATGAAGGCAAACAAAAAACCCACGTTACATATCATCCAATGATATCTCATAAGGGGAAAAATAAGATCCTTCCTGACTCCAAATATTCTCCGTGGATCAACCTCCTTCCCATGTTTACTTATTTGGTATATCCCTGTTTACCTTACTTTTCTAAAAAGATGTCCAACCTTTTTGTGAAGATATCCACTGTATCTGCCATCACAGTCTCCATGGGTAATGAATTCCACATTTTAACTGCCCATACTGTAAAGAACCCTATCTTTGTTGCTGGTGAAATCTCCTTTTCTCCAACCTTAAGGGATGACCCTGTGACGTTTGTACTGCCCTTGGGATGAATAGTTCTTTTGAAAACTCCTTGTATTGTCACTGAATATATTTGTACAGTATATACCATTTTTGCCCGATTATAAAGCAATGTTTTTTTTTAATATTGTTGAAAAGTACATACTCGCCTTATAAGCCCGACAACTATGTGAGCCAATCAGCAGTCAGATGTATGAGATAGGAGAGTAAAACAGGGGGACACCTTAGGCTGAGTGCATACACACTTCAGCCGTGCGGAGGTGCGCGGAGGCTGAGGGAAAGCGGGTGCTTTCCCTGGTCTTAGTTCGCGCGCCGTCCGGGGGCGTGTCGGGCCAGTGACATCACGGAGCTGGTTCGTCCTCATTGGGCGAACCACTCACGTGACCGGCCCTACAGTGGCGGCAGAGTTTATTTGAGCTCGGCCGTAGCCGCGGTGTGGGGAAACCGACGGCAAGCCGGCGGCTCGTTTGGAGCTTTCCCTGGTGCGTGCCGCGCGTCTCTCTGGCGCCGGTCACACGGTCCAGGGTTCCCCGGCATCCCCGAAGGCTGCAGAGGCAGCTTTGCGCAAGCCAGGGGGGAGCAGCCAGGGGTTCGGGGAAGGGGAGGGGAAGGGGAGGGGGGCATTTTAATTAAACGCGCGGGAAGGGGAAGATGCGGCAAGATGCGGCTCGCTCGCGGCTCCGTTTTGGCGCCAGCCGGAATAAGCCCCGTTCATAAGGGGCACAAAACGGGCAAATGGTAGAATAAACTGTGTCGGGCCTGTATGCTCCCGTGAGCGCTCAAACAAAAAAAAATTGTCTGCTACGCTTCCGCACGCCTGCAGAAGCGTGCGCAAGCCCCTGCTAAAGCCGCTCTCATTGCGGCTGCAGGGGCTCACTGACAAGCGTCAGCGCGCCTCAGTGCGGGTCAGCGGATAAGTGCTGACCATGGACTCAGCCTTAGGGGCTTGAAGCAGCCATGTTGCTTGGTTCAGGAAGCTCAAAGAGAAACAGAGAGACACACAGAGACAGACATACAGAGTGTGTATACAGAAATGTAAACTGTTTTCTTTCCAGCTGCTTCTATAATCGGGCAAATATGGTAGTTATCTTATCCCCTCTTAGATTCCTCTTTTTTAATGTAAACAAATGTAAAATAGCTAGCCTCTCCTCATTGATATTGATATCTTGTTTTACATTTAACACACAGGATAACCCAACCCAATCCACCTAAACCTGATGGATTTAAATGTCGCAAAATAAAGGGAAATTGCATCAGACACAAGCATTGATATCTTCTCCCCTAACTCCTTCTATAACCACTCACCAGATTATTCAATGGTGTGAGAGGAGCAAAACTGTCACACGTGACCTAGTTTACTTCTGGTTCTGAAGAAGGTCTTGTAAATATCCCGCAACGTTGAACACTTTCTTATTTTTGTTAAAGTCTGGTGTTCCCTCCTTCCTTTTGAAGTGTGTAGTTTGCAGTGCTTCATACTTATGTTCATAACGCCTACGCAATATGCTTTGGGGACTAGAAAGGCGGCAGTGTTATTGACCATCAAAGAAAAGAGGGCAATAAGAATAGAATGTCGCATTCAAATCAGTTGTTCACAAAGTCACAAGGACATTTTAATTGCTTTATTGTAGCAGTGCACAACGTTTCAGGGGTAACCCTTTCATCGGGTTGTAAGGTGATGTAGACACCAATTTACTTCTACAAATACCCTCTATGTACAAGCCCTCCCCCTATTTACCATGCCACCATTATTGACATCGCAAGAGCAGTTATGTAGCAGTCCTCTGTTAATCCTCAACGTTCTGTCTCTGTCGTCGACAGAGGTATGTGGTAGGTGGCCAGGTGGTTGTTACAACTCTTATCAATGATCTTGGATGTAAGGGAAAAAACTGATTGGCTGGTTTAGTGTACCACGTCTCCGCCTACCACGTGTTATATGATAGGCCATAAATAAGGGCTAAACCATCTGATGGAAAAAAACAATATATCCCATTACTTGATGTTTTTGTTTGTTTACTAGCACTGGCTTTGTGGCAATTTTTAACCAGTTTTGCAAACTTTGATTAAAAAAACTTCTTGACATAGCCGACATTAAATGAAAACATAATTGCCTTGAATAACCTTGAAATACCACGATACACTGCCAAAATGATGAATGCCAAACTACACCTGATTTTCATGCACAGTTTCCTATTGTCACCTGTTATCTTATATTCATATTTCCTCTTTACAGTCTCAATCGTTACAGGAAATAGAGAACCAGTACTAAACATTCCTTGCACACAATTTTCTAATTGCTTCAGATACACAAATTATTCAGTGTGAGAGAAAATGTAAGAGCGAGAGAGTTAATTAAAGGCATGTAATTAAAATTGCTTAGAAGGGAACATCTTAAGATGTTGCATGCGGTTTAATGCAGCTGGGGCATTTTATTTTACATTTACACAGTTACAGTATATCTTTGACACTTACAGTACATTACTTCCTATTGTACCTGTTCATTTGGCACCCTGCTGCTTAGATTGTAAACTCTTCACGCCGGGACAACATTTTGCATTGATACCATTTATGTCTATAGCACTTGAAGCAGCAATACGGTTAACTTTACAAAAAAAATAATAATATTTACTTTTTATTACAGGATTGTAGTAGGGGGTCTTCAGAACGGGACCACATTGATTTCAGCCTCTGGGTCCCCTGCTTGCAGAGATACTTACCTCTGTAGGGGGTATCTCTGCAGAGTTTAAAGTTCCAGGTCACGCGGGCCAATAGGAAGCCGCACCGGATGACTTTTTGACTTCCTATTGCCCCGCGTGACACGGGACATTTAAACGCTGTCATTAGATTAGGGGTTCACAGTTTCTCTGCTTGCAGGGATACCGGCACCACTACGCAGGTAAGTATCTCTGCAAGGGTATGTGAGGAATGGGTGCTCCAATGGAGGCGAAGCTCATCATTCAATAAATCCTAAAACAAGTCTCCTATATACAACTGTACTACGGAGTGGTTATACAGTATACTTAAATATGACCTGTGAGTGACCAAATCAATAACAACCTCACTTCTCCTAGAGGGAACAATCAAAAATGCAAGATGTCACCTTGATGTGGCCTCATTGGAGGAAAATGACAGGTGATGGTACTCATCCATAAATAAACAGTTAAATTGTATAAAAGTCTTACCCACTTCTACAGTCTGGGGGAGTCCATGGTGGCGTGCCAGCCGTACAAGCAATGGTCCAGAGGTAGAAGAAGAGGAAAACAGTGCACTGCCAGGGAGTCAGGTGGTATGAAATAAAAATCTATTTATTCAGCACAGAGTCAAAAGAAACATCACCCCTGGAGGTGGAAAAAGTCCTCCTAAGCGTTTCGGACACGAATGTCCTTTATCAAGGAGTAGACATTCGTGTCCGAAATGCTTAGGAAGACTTTTTCCACCTCCAGGGGTGATGTTTCTTTTGACTCTGTGCTGAATAAATAGATTTTTATTTCATACCACCTGACTCCCTGGCAGTGCGCTGTTTTCCTCTTCTTCTACCTCTGGATCATTGCTTGTACGGCTGGCATGCCACCAAATCTATTTTATTTTTTTAAAGAAAAGTTAACCCGTATTGCTGCTTTTAAGGGACTTCCATAGGAATTGCTACTCTCACTCTATGTGGATGAGAACTGAAATCTGATTGGCTGAAAAACTTGTTAGGGTTCCAAATATTCCGGCCCATTACTGAATGGATAATGCCCGGAATTTTAACCAATCAGAGAGCAGGGATTTCAATAATGCCCGGAATTTAATAGCTTTAGCCTATAATAATAAATAAATATATATATATTTTTAAATTAACCTGTATTGATTTTTAGACTTTTTAGACTTTTTATTATCTTGTTCAGTTGATGTGTATTCTTGTTCAGCGCTATATCATAATATAGAATAATAATATTGCAGAGCAGAACTTGAACTCGGTTGTGGTTACACTGTAGATTTTTTCCATAACTCTTGTCAGTATAGTAGATTGTATGGCTAAAGCATAAATCCTATTATTTTGACATACAGTATGCCATTGAAAAACGAGATGGCCAAAGACCTGCAAGAAATGATTTCGCTTCTATGGAAACCCCTTACAGCGTGCACCTGTCTTATGCAGGCTATTAGGATTATGTATAAGAAATGGGCACTATATGGCTTTTTTAAGTTGCTTTTAAAAAATATATTGCAGAGGTAAAAATCTTGCTCTTTAGTAGTATATACTGTATTACTAAAATGATTTATACAGCCCCATTCTATATACATGTTCATACAATATTTAAAAAAAGGTACAAAATATTTAGCTTTCACCATGTTAGCAAAACAAAGAAAGGGTTTGTGGGGCCTAATTTACTAAGCAGTCTTCTGCCATAAACACCTTACAGCCCATTCAGCTCAATGGACTATAAGGTGTCTTATGGCAGAAGACTACTTAGTAAACATGGGCCTGTCTATCTTTACCATACCTTTATTTGTGTTGTAGGAAGTATGCCTATGCAGAATGCAACACATATAAATACAACAGCAAAAAGAAAAATCCCAGCTGCCATTGTGTTAACAAGGCCAGTAACAGAGGCAGAATGCACACTAAATATGGTCAGAACCAAAGAACCAAATGATACAGCTGACAGGTATATTTGTTGCAGCAGGTATTCTATTTCAGCGGAAAAAAAAGTGAACAGCACACCACATACTCAGTGCTGAACCTAGCAACAGCATGCATGCTTAATGTATTACTACAGTAGAGTGCTTGCAATTGTCTATTACTTGAGGCGAAGGTACAAGATGACAAGATCAAAGTCAAATGGAGAGGACACTAATGCTTTAGCTAATCTCTTTACCAATCTGTGAGTAAATGGGTTAATATTATTATACCTTGTTTAATAAAACATTGTCAGTGCACAGTGTTACTATCCCTTCCATTGCTAAATTAATTAGACGTAGTAAATTGGAGAAAGTCTTACTATGATACCATGCGGTCACTAAGGTCAGATTATTTGATCAATCAAGTCCTGATGTGATATAATCTAATGAAAGCCAAAACCCCAAAGGTAAAAGGAGAAATCAATGTTGCATTATGGTAACAAAACCGGCAGTACCTTAACAATAATTATACATAACATATGTAGAACAACTAAAATATGTCTTCACAGTAGAAATGAAAGGATCACAAGGGCATGGGATCACTAAAGTAATTCTTAGCTAGCATGAAGAAAGTTTGATGTATGTTATATAAGGACAATGAATAGAGCTTTGGGACGAGAGGTTCCCATACATACCATCTTAGTCCCCAAGCTGTGAAATACCCTAGTAGGATACGCAAAATACTCCTATTAGAATATTTCCCAGGTATCTAAGAGGTGCATATTTTTTGTACTGGTATCTCTATTTGTGTTGTCTAAAGGTGTGTTTGAGGGACTCTAGTGTTAGAAAACAAAAAAGGGGGTGTGTGCATTTTAAGTGAAACTTCTTTGTGTTTTGTCACTGAAATTGTAATTATACTCTCAAAAGTTTTTCAGTCAATCAAAAACATCAAAATACAATTTCAGTGACAAAACACACAGACACTTCACTTAGAACGTGCGTGCTCGGCACACACCCCGGTTGTTTTCTGTGCACTTTTGAATTTCCTTAGACTAGCTACAAGGAATGTACAGTATTAGGTTTTTCATTTGATTCAGATTATTAGTCAGTTAACTCCATGTCAGACTTGGTACTGTAGATGCTTTTTTTTACACCAAGAAAACTAGGCAAATTGACAGACACAGAGTTTGATACATTACATTATTATGTATTTCACATAATTTCACCCCAATTCCCCAAACCACTCACTGATGTATCTGAAGCTAAACTAGGTGTCGGTAATCTTACACATTAATGATAAGATGTGCAGCAATTTATTGTCAGAATTTTTTTTCTCCCTATTTACAGATGCACTTACTTTTACTTTAATGCCAAAGATATTTTTTGTGCTTGATAATAAGACCCAAATTTACCACGGTGTGCCAAGCAATAAGGCATCATGCGGCCCGTTCAAGTGGCACGGTCATATGTTGGCTTGCATCATAGCACCACTTAGTAGATGTGACCCATAGTCCTAGAAGCGCGTGTGTGTGTGTGTGTGTGTGTGTGTGTGTGTGTGTGTGTGTGTGTGTGTGTGTGTGTGTGTGTGTGTGTGTGTGTGTGTGTGTGTGTGTGTGTGTGTGTGTGCGCTGATCCCAGTACCTCCTCCAGGATTATGCTTTCCCTGCCTCCCAGCTATTCTTTTTTTCTGCGCATGCTGATGAACGAGTGCTTCTTCGCATGTGCAGGCGGATCCTGCTGCTTCTGTGCATGTGCAGGCGGCTGTGGCCGCTTCTACGCATGTGCAGGCGGTGCCGGACACTAGTGCGCATGCACAGAAGGCACCGGGCGTTTCTGCGCATGCGCGTGGCGGCGCTTCCATTTCTGCGCATGCGCGAGGGATGAAAGTCGCTTCTACGCATGCGCTGGTATTCATGAAGACGTCACTTCCGGTAAACATCATTCCACGGTCGCTTCTGCGCATGCGCGGTCAACAGCATTAAGTGACATCACTTCGGTTACACATTTTCGTTCACAATGAAGGAGATTCCATCCTATGCAATTTCACTAGGTGCCAGCAAAGAAGTTTAACTTCAAAAAAGGCAACCTCTTCCCCTCCGTTACTGGTTCTGATAACAGTTTATATCCCTAAGTTAACAAAACTTTGCGCATCTGGGCCTCAGTGCTCTAACTTTAAAACTGGACCATCCCTATGTAATGCTTTGTAAATACATAGAGGCTGTATTGTTATTTTCAAGGTCCTTTCACTTCTCTTTATCTCTGGAAGAATAAAAAATTATTAGAAATCATGGAAAACAGATGGGCATTACATTGTGTTCAGCCTCTTAGCAACGAGAACACATAAAAGCAGCAGACAGATCTGCAGACATCACAAAATTGAATTATGCCAGAAATATAATAATATATCAATGAAAACAGTGATTTCTATCGCCCAGCATTTACAAAAAAAAACGCTTATTTCAAGGTGTATATAGATAGCTCAAGCCTTAAAAAATAATGTACTGGGTGAATACAATGCTACACTGATGTGGTTTTATACACATACATAAGAAACTTGTACAGGGTGGTCATGAATACATGTCTAAGCATTAAACGTCCAGATTGTTATTCCAATACACAAATAAATATAGCTGACTCATAAAGTGTCACTTCTCCAATGTTATATGTCTTCAATAATACTCACACTTTTTTTTTTTGCAAGTCAACACTTTTCGGCAACATTACTAGCCCTCGAGTTACAGCAATGACACAAGTGACAGGCCTTTGTTGTCTATTTATTTATTTTTTTAGGGAAAACGTCTATTTAACTTTTATTTCATAATTTTTACTTATTTATGCATTTGAAAATATGAACAAAAAAAATGTGAGTTTCCTGGCGTTGAATGTTTTTCTGGTGTATGCTCATGACCATGGTGGTGCAATGTGAATTTGTATGTGTACTTACCATAGCAAAGGGCAATATTATTATTTACAAATTTACAGGTACATCCTTATAAAATGGTCTCCCAATTTCTGTTCTTCGCTTTTAAGTCATTGGAAAATGTAATATACAGTAAAGATACAGTATTTCCCTCCTACTGGACTTAGTATGATGTAAAATCAAGTACAGTATCCCTATTTTTTTTTTATATCTCTTTGATGTAGTTGAATAAATGTGTGTCACCCTCATAGTGTAACACCCTTTAAAAGATATTGTGAACCAATGGCTTCAATGACGCTGACTTTGACCAAAGGAACATTTCAACAATCTGTTTTCTGTTAGTAGCCTAATACTTGGTAAAACTTGAAAAAGCTCTAATGTTTGAAGAACAATATGCAATCAATATGCCCGGTTATTAAATCTGGGGTATCTAAAGTGGATGTGAATGTTTGACTATTTTATATCATCTGTGTTTGTCTTAATACTGTATATATGTTTTTCCTAATTACATTTAAAAAAGAGGACTCATTACCCTAGTGTGTGGTCAATGTATTTCTTGTGCATGCTCTGTGTCTGGGGCAACGTGTATGTGCAAGTACAGTAGGGTGGTCCTTTAAGGCTTTGTATTAGCATTTTACTTGGCGCACAATAGTCAAAGAATGAGTGCAATCGTTAGTTACAAATTGAATGATACATATCTTGCTTTTTTTCATTATTTATAAAAAATCCTGTTTTATAAAATGGGGCATCTATTTCTCTTCTTATATGATGGATGTAACATAAACCGTTGGAAATGTAGTTTAAACATTGTTAAACTAGATATGATTAGACAGTCCTGATTTTGAAGCTCTTATTATATGCTATACTGGACAGAACAATACCTCTTTTAAAATTGGTTGAATTAATTGATATCTGTAAAACCAAATGCACAATCTTTGTGAGCTCAAACCCCCCGAAATTAAGATACGAAATAGTACCAGCTGGAGTGAAACTGGGAATGTGCACCTCAAATTCACAACAGAAAACCAAAAGCCCTAGTTTACCAATATAAATAAATAAAATGTAATATATTCATATCTATTTTTTCTAACAAGCAACAGTCATTAATCTATTGCCAAAGCATTTTTTTATTGTGTCCTTTAAATATCTTCTACTGCACAGTGACTAGATAATGACAATAGCATGGACGAGTGGCTAAACTAAAGAAAATATGCATTATATGTGCTATCTGTGCGCTACACTGCAATACAAACTGGAAAATAAAAACATAAGTGTAATAAATACTGTTACTTACAGTATAACAGATGTGCACCTGGGTCTTTTGGCTTTATTATTTATAATACAGTAAATAAAAATACCATGTGTGGTGCATTTGCATGTCTCAGACTGTGTCACTATTTACTTCTTAATCCATTTTAACATGGAACCCTATAATATCAAATGGGGGCTACTGTACCTGATAATGGGTTATAATAAGGACAAGCAGGTCACCTTTGTTAGTTACAATTTTTTCCCCAGCACCAGTGATTTCAGACATGTCCAGCGAGCCCCAACCCATGAAGTGAGAGTAACAGACCCTACAACATGTTGCAAATAATAAAACTGTAGGTACCATGTTGTTCCTCTACTTGTGCTGGACAGAGGCCAGTCCAAGCTATTCCTATGGAAGTCACAAAACCGATGCAGTTTACCACACACAAGCTTACAGGACCTAAAACGTGCACTGTGTACCTGCTAAATAGGAGGCTATGGAATAATTTCATTAACATTTCTGTCTCTGTTTCCAGTCATATCTCCCTCACCTGGGACCTGGCACCTTGAAGGACAGTGACATGGTAGGCACACAAGACAGGGTGCTCAAAGAAAAAAAATTCACTCAAATGCACACCACTGAGAATTAAGATGTAACTTTTAATAATATTACTTAAAACATATATTACCGAATGTAAGTGTAATAGTAATTTAAAAAAAATCAAGCTAGCAATAATGAGACGAAAAACCAATACTCCCTTTTTAATAATAAACACTGACACAGTGCGGTACTTGTCAAATGGTTAAACTCAGCGTTGATGGTAATCCCCAATAGGGGGAAAAGCTCAATAATGCACCTTTTGATAATACGTTATCTGAAGACCTTGAAGGACATGCTGAGCATCTCTGAATGTTGGTCCAGCACACTAAGAGATAACCCATCCAGCAAAGTATCCAACAGAAAAACAGCCCCCACAGCCTTATCACCAAACTCCCCTCTACTGCGGACAGATACAGACTGGAAAGGTGAGTAAATAAGGCACACAGCGGAGCTGCTGCAGTGCTGGGCCGCCTCCTCTTTGGGTTGCCAGGCACACACAGGCAGCCTCTCTCTCACACTCTACTACCGGGTCAGGGAGAGGAGAGAGCAGGCAGCTCCCATCCCTCCCACCTCCTCCTCCTGCTCCTCCTGCTCTGCATCCTTCCCCTCCCCTCTGCCAGTTATTACTGTACAACTAGTACACACACATACACACTCACTGTACCAGCTGCAGCACACACCATGGAAATCAGCTAACATGCAAAAACTGACACACATGCAGATATAAATACACTGTGTGTGTGTGTGTAATTAACATACACATCCAGTCTTCAGCTAGAGCACTTCTCCTCCTCCTCCTCTACTGCTGCTGCTACTGCCTCCTTATCTCCAAAACCTGGCCATTCATCAGGATTACACCAAGGACCCCTTCACCCACCCCCCCTCTCCCTGCACCTCATCTTCTCCACCTCACCACAAGCCCACCCTGCACATCAACTCTAAACCCAAGGGGGGGGCAATGTCCAAGAGCCTGAAGAAGAAGAACCACTGGACTAGCAAAGTCCACGAGAGTGTGGTTGGCAGGAGCCTGGAAGGGGAGCTGGGCTTTGAGATCAGAGGGGGTGCAGAGGACGGGCAGTTCCCACACCTGGGGGAGGTGAAGCCGGGGAAGGTGTCTTATCAAAGTGGCAAGCTGGTGCCGGAGGAACTGGTCCTGGAGGTCAACGAGACCCCGGTGGCCGGGCTCACCATCAGGGATGTGCTGGCTGTGATCAAGCACTGCAAGGACCCCATCAGGATCAAGTGTGTCAAGCAAGGTAAGCCTGCCTCCTCCACTCACACACACTGCTTCCTCTACTCACACACAGTGCCTCCTCCACTCACACACAGTGCCTCCTCCACTCACACACACTGCCTCCTCCACTCACAGACACTGCCTCCTCCACTCACACACTGCTTCCTCCACTCACACACAGTGCCTCCATCACTCACACACAGTGCCTCCTCCACTCACACACACTGCCTCCTCCACTCACACACGCTGCCTCCTCCACTCACACACACTGCCTCCTCCACTCACACACACTGCCTCCTCCACTCACACACACTTCTTCCTCCACTCACACTGCCTCCTCAACTCACACACACACTGCCTCCTCCACTTACACATAGTGCCTCTTCTATCTGTGAAACCTGACTTTTATTTATCCTAGTGCAAAGAGGAACCTCGTAGGTTGTGTTACATTTAGGCTCTGCTACTTGTGGCTGGGCTTGCAGGCTGTGCTGCTGCTGGCTTTTATGTACAGTCAAGCATTTCATGAAAGTGTTGTGTCTCCATCAACTCCTATAATTGCCCAAATTGGTACCACTCCCACTGTTGTTGTCAACCCCGTCGTATTATTTCTTGCGGGCAACTTCTGGCATGCAATGGCATTGTAGGAGTTGGGTTACCCTTGCAGGCAATCCACCCCAAAGGCTCCTGAGATGGGGGAGTGGTGACAGAGGACAAGCTGAGCTCCGCAATGCAGCGCTGTGTGGCAGAGGAAACACACTCAGATACAGGCTGGTGTTTCAGCTGCTGCCGGAGTCACTTTGTTTTTACAGCTGCAGAAGCGACTTCTTGGAGTTTGGGGATTTCTTGGTGCTGGCAAGGAGGTTAACACAGTGTGTGCATCAGTGACAGCGATGTGCTGTGGGGGGGGGGGGGGGGGGGGGCTGCATGTGCCCAAGCAGCTGAAACTTCAGGGCATGGGCTGTGGTGGCTGTGCTGGGATCTGTAGGCTGCTTGCAGGGACAGTGCACTGGTTGTAATTGTCAATGTGTGTAGGTGACAGCATCACAAGGGTTTGGGAGTAAATCTCAACTGCTTTGTATAGTGGAATTTATTGTATTTATTTTTTTAGAACAGATAGACTATGTACTAAGGGAGTTTACAGGAATAAAAGTTATAGGAACAATACTTTTGTAAACAAAAATCTGTCTTATAATTTTTCATTGCATAATTAAGATGCAGTATAATTAAACTGATATAGATGTAGATATGTATACACTGGAGCTTCAAATATCTATATAAAACTTTACAGGATATACATTAGAATATAAGAGTACAGGAGAATATTATCAGTATAGCACTACATGTTTTAAAGTAAATCATAGGGAGAAACAAATATTTCCCCGAAGAGCTGACACTCTAAAATTGCATTTTGGAACCCATGCCGGGAAAGTACGTGTAATTGTATAGGTTCGTAGTACTTGGCAAACTGGGTAAGGTTCCTCCGGAGAGGGCAGGAGTCAAAGCTATTGAAAGGGTTAATTGAGAATGTGAATTTTCAGGTCTGCAGATTCTTTTAGAGGAAGAGACTTACAGGGCTAGAAAGACAACCTTGAGCAGAGCACAGGAGATGAACAGGGACATACAGTACTGTAGTAATAGATCAGAGCGTAGCTTAAAAGGATAGGTTCAAGAGTGTAGAGAGCCTTGAAGGACTTTGTAGTTAAAATGTAGTGGGTAAAAGAGAGGGAAGTAAGAAGAGGAATATTGCAGTGCAAATATGTTGTTAAGTTCATGTTGATTAAAGAACCAAATAAGACGGAACAATACTGTGAGATATCACATTGACTGAAGCAGTCAAAAAAGTAGCAGCATTGTGTGTGATATAAAGAGAGATTCATTTTGTTAAATAAGATTTTTTTAAAGTTTTCTTGCAGTAAGAATAAAAGGGGAGGGATACCGTTTATTGCATAGCATTTTGTTTTAATAAAGGCTTTATCAAACTAACTTCGGACATTGTAAACTTACCTTTTTGCGGTGTTGCAGTGAGGTTTCTGAAAGTTGCTCTGAAATAGTTTAGAAATACGTGTGTGTTTTTTATTTTTATTCTCATGACATGCACAACAAGCCGATCTGGATTAGACTCGGCCATGCGTCTGACTTGTTAGATCTAATACTTTTGCACCTCACATAATACCCAGTGCTTTACATTTAAGCAGGGTTACTGCACGTCAGGTTAACGGCCGCTCTAATTGAATGAGAACAATCAGGTTATTTACAAGAGCTGGAGCTCTTTGTAACAATGAAAATGATCTCATGACAGGGTGCACATCTCTGCCAGGCCCTACCAGTCACATGAAGTCATCTTTGAAAGTAACATTAACTGCATTTCTGTTATCTGCTGCTAAAGCAACACAGCGATTACTTTGCTGACAGTAACATTGAAGATGACACCTATGGTGTTTGAAAAGCTATGTACACTACAATTCTGTATAAATCTCCTGTTGGTATATAAAGGGTCTACAACCTGCAACAAATCTGCATGTTTTCAGGACTAACCAGGGTACGAGAACTTTGAAGGTCATTTTGCTCACAAAAGTGACACATACTGTATCAGCTATGTCCACCCAGGAATGTTATCTGCACCCAGCATGTGTGTTATGGATTTTCTCACGATGTGGGCTATCCGTGGCACAATACACTAGGTATAACTGCATTGAAGTGTCAGAAATCTGGGGGGTTTTTGCATTCGGAATAAAGTTGTACAGCAAATAAAAATCTCACTTGTGAGCACATTCACATGTCTCGGACAGGTTCACAAACCTGCCTTTCTCCATCATTCCCTTATCTTACAATTCTTCCACTGTAGATTGGGATTCTGGGTAATGACAGGCAAATGAGCACTCGCAAAGTGTCACCTTTTGCCTCTTGTCCATTTTAACGTGGACCCCTATAAGCTTCCGCCTGCCGAATTACACAGCGTTTCAGCACAGCCTGGGTTAATGAAGTGCATAGCCAGTAACCCTTCTCAAAGACAGCTATTTTGATCTTTTGGTTGGTTGGTTGGTTACTGGCTTTACAATGTGAAGTAGTTACAATCGGAAACCAAAAAAAAGTTATGTGAGTAAAAAAGTGACAAAAACTCTCCCCCGTACAGTGTGCAGCAAATAAACACACCATACCAAAAAGTTGGGAACTCTTAGGGGCTGTTCCTGCTAGGATTACAGTTAGCTAGGGGGCAGTGACGTGTGTACCATCAATAATGGTGATGACCCCTTCTAAGAACATCGGGCAAATATATTATTTTTAAATCATTTTGTAGCTTTTTAACGTCTCCTTGGTAACCAAATGCTTTGGAAAGTTTTTACAATCTTTCCCTAATCTCTTTTGTGTAAACTGCTGCTTACACCGGCAGTGTTAATTTACACTATATACTGTATATAGAAATCTTTTGTTGTTTTGTGTAAACTAATTACGCTGCCATCATTATTAATTAGCTCAAGAGACCAAAAGGAACCAGATGAGATAACAATGGGACACAGACCTGAAATAAATATCAATGTGTTACTTTTCAAAGGAAACACACAAGTAACAAATAATAGGGCAATTGAATCTTGCCAACAGAGCCGATCACAGGTTGTGTAAATGGCAACACAATCTCAAGCAGTTTAGGAATTTGCAGCAGTTTTTAACGTTTTACGTTTGCATATGACCCCTTTAAGCAATAGACTGCGGGACTATTCCCAAAACTGTTGGAGAAGCAATTCATTGCTTTGCAATGTGCTGTGGAGCAAAAGTGAACAATTTCTCCTTTTATTACAACCACTCAATGACTGTATTTGTGTTTTTCTTGTATATCACTGACATTGTACATAGTGCTGCCGTAGAACTTTTGCTGGCACGTTTTCCTGTCCCGTAGAGCTTACACACTATGATTTTGGTCCCTTATGAACAGGGAGCTAAAGTGACTTGCCCACGGTCACAAGGAGTTGACACAAGGATTTGAACCGGGCTTCGGGGTTGCACACTCATTGTCGTTGTTCATCAAAGTCAGTGTCGTTACTTACTGACCTACTCCTGTGCACAGTGGCTTGTCCTACATTTACCACTAACTTCTACCTGACTGTATAAAATATATACTGTATATAGAAATCTAGTTTTGTACTGCTAGTCCTTTATATTATGGCACAACTTTTCAACTCACAGTTCCTTCCGGCAAAATGTATGTCAGACATCTTTGGCATTTCTGTAATCTGGCCCATTGTAAAATAAGTAAATAAAAACTCAAAAGCTAAATAAAAGCTTTCTCAGTCCATATCAATGCCAATAAAGTACAACACTTGACAGGTTGTGGTTGTAAATTAAAGTTGTAATGAAGTTAAAGCCCATAGGCCCAAATCCACAAAGCTACATTAAAAAGTGTATCTTCAAAGGACAATAAGTTATGTTTTCTTACATGAAGACTAACAGCATAACGTTAACTATAACAGCTGTTAGATATAATGATTTGCAAATGAGGCATTATTAGAACATTGCCGATCCGCTAAAGTCCGTTAAGTTTAAGCAGTAACTTAACATTACGTCACTTGGGTCATACCTAAACTTGGCCTTACATTCAGACCTTGAAATATCATAGGGTTTAGACAGGGTTTGGATGGATGGAACACCGCAGTTGGGTAGGATTTAACTAACATAGAGTTATTTCGCTCTCCTCTCTCAACTTGAGCTAAAGACTTGAGGTCACTCTGTTCCCCAACTGTACTGCGCTGTGGAATATGTTGACGCTTTACAAATAACGCTAATAAAGGCTTATTTCAGGGTCTGGATCAGTGTAATGCAAAAAAGTACTTTACGTCAGCGGTGCGCAAACTGGGGGGCGCGACCCCCAGGGGGCGCGAGACTGCCTGCCAGGGGGGCACGCGGTTTAGAGAGGCCCCGCGCGCTTCCCGAAGGCACTTAAATTAAGTGCCGAGGGAGCTGCAGGGCCTCTGCAAATGATGCCGTGAGGTCATGTGACGTCATGACGCCGGAGCCGGGGTTGGGGGGAGGATTGGAGGGGGTGAGGTGACCGCCGGCAGGGGGTGCAGGGAATCAAGTTTGCGCCCCCCTGCATTACGTCACAGTACTGGAAGATAATGCAACGTTATGCTACAATAACTTGACATTAAGCCTATGCTAATACGTTGTAGTGCGGCCGTTGTTTTTGCATATAATTAGCTGTGTGGATACTATGCTAACTCAGGGAACATAATGTCCGTTCCTGTTTCAGGTAACATCACATTATGAGCCCTGATTTAGCTTGACTTTTTCGGTCTAGCCTCCAGTCATGTCAAACATAGCTTTTACATTTGTTTTAGCATTGTAACTATGTTTCACAGCAAGGGTGTAGTCTAATTTCAAAATTCACAAAATAAAATATCACAAAATATGCAAATACATAGTGCTTTCATTATGTGCTCATCCCTGACTATGGAAGACGCATGCAGAGATTTTAACGTTAGAGTGATCAAGGCTAGGTTATTAAGCTGATCTTGTAAAGTACATGTGCACCCATTTTTTTAGCCTCCTTTTTGTCAAATATGATCTCACTATATGATTTCTCTACAATGGCGTACCTGTCACCTGAAAGATGTGATTAGGAGTCTCACCACTTGGTGCAAGCTATTTTAAAGAAGCCATTTGCCATGAGTTGCATCGTTTTAGAGAGTAACCTTCTAAGGCAAGGGGGGGCATTGACTACACCAGGGGTGGCCAACACCAGTCCTCAAGGGCCACCAACAGGTCATGTTCTCAGGATATCCCTGCTTCAGCACAGGTGGCTCAATCAGTGGCTCAGTCTTTGGCTGAACCACCTGTGCTGAAGCAGGGATATTCTGAAAACTTGATCTATTGGTGGCCCTTGGAGATTGGAGTTACCCACCCCTGCACTAAGTTGTTCTTAGGGGGGGTTATCTTTCTTCTTATACTGTAACTACCACAATTGAGTCAACAAGCCTATAAATGTGTTTTGACTACAGTTTTAAATAGTGAAAGGCTCATGTACGACTCTATTGAAGGAGTGGTGGGTTCATGAACAAATCTCCATGCAGAGGTGGTGAAGGAGTAAACAAGCTTCTTGAACTAGACACAAGTGTATCCTAAGCATGACATCTTTCCAGGCATCCCCAGGACATCTTTCACTGCAGTTAGGAATATTGGTTGACTACAGTAGGTGGGCAAGTTTCTGTCATGTTCCGTGTTTCTGTTTAAATGAGCTGTTCTTTACATTCTAATGAGCGTGTTTGTATGTAGCTGCAGATTGTCGGCACTAATGATTGAATTGTTTTTCAGTGTTTCTTAGACAAGTGGGTTTTTCTTTTTAGGGAACAAACATTCACAGGAGCCAGAATTTAATTTCTCATACTATTTGTTACCGGCTTTCCATGTGCGTTGTGCTTATGTTATACAGTTTTTTGCCACGTATGTTCAGGACTTAAGGGGTTATTCCTTAAACTGTGATAGTGCCGATCGGGGCATTACCGCTCGGAAAGTCCCATTGACTTCAATAAGAGTTTCCATGCGAAAATCGGCACCATCACTGCTTAATCAGTAACCCCATAGAGTCTCTATTTCCCACCACATTTTCCCATCAAATGGTTGGTCTTTGTTTGGTCTTTGGTTGGTCTTTGTTGTTAATAAGCAAACATAAGCAAACATTAACAGATAGGATCCTAACTCTTTCATGTCTGATGCATTAAGGGTCACAAAACAACCTGAATGCAAACTGACTTAATATGCAATATTACCCCTCAGTGTCAAGGCACTTTACAGTCCTTCAAAGTGAAACAGTAAACTGCTCATAAGTTATTTAGTAAGAAATCCAAAAAGCACCACAGAAATAGTTCTGCTTCTTTATCCGGAATATAATTGTGGGAACATGATACGCAGGAAAGGCTGGATTATATATAGAACAACAATTGTTTGGCTGTTGCTTATAAGAAACAGTTATGAAATAGCAAAGGTAATCCACACGTCTTGGATCAGGTGAGAAAATGTCACTGTGAGGTGTACGGAAAAAGGTCATACATAATACAGTTAGTAGTATATGGAGGAGCTACGTAGATGTGAGGATAGGCTCTGAGACATGTAGGTAGAGAATATAGAGATGGGTGAGGGGAGTGCAGAAATGAGATAGATAGATACAACACAATCCCCACAAGGGGGTTGGTATTAAACCAATCACCCACTGAGATCAGCACAAGTGGTCTGATAACCACAGTAAATGCCTATAAAATGTGGTATAGCACAGGTGACTATGTAGGTAGTCTGTGCTATTACTCATTGTTATCGCAAAACATATGGTATAACATAATAAATAACCTTTCAATGGAATTTAGTGGTAACTGTGGCACAGTATAGAGCGCACATTCAAGTTAGTGGTGTGAAAGGTGTCTTCCAGCACTAGGTGTCTTTTGGGTAAGCACTGCTTACTAAATATGGGCCATGAGGGCCGACCTTACCACTTACCAGGTCCAAGGCGGGATTCTGGCAGGGGGGCCCCTCCTCCAGGCAGCGCCACCTCTCCTCCAGCAGCGTCGTAACGTCATTATGTCATGGCAACGCGTCATCATGTGCCATCGGGTCGCCATGATAACACGACGCTGCAGAAGGAGATGGTAAGATCCCCGTAGACACCCACCCCCCTACCTACACACACACCTTGGGGTGAGCAGTGGAGTAGCGGTCTTGCCTCGGTCCGGAGACTCCCCAGCTCCCTCCTCCAGCTCTCCCTTCTCCTGTCGGGCGGAGGTTCCCAGCTCTGACAGGAGGAGGGCGCGCTGGACCCCCTTAAAGTGCGGGGCCCAGGGCAACCACCGTGCTCACCTTGCGCTAAGGCCGGCCCGCCCAGAATTTCCAGGGACACTGGCTATGCCTGTCCTCATGGAGGGCTTTAGGCCTGGAGTACTTTAGTATAGACAGGCAAGTAAAAAAGTCAGTAGTAGTAGTAATGTAGAAGTCATTTAAAAATAAAACGATGTTTACAAAAAGTTTGTAGGGATGAATTGACATTTACTTATTCTATACCCGCTGTGGCGGCCAATTGGGCCGTTTTCACACGAAATTCTCCATTGACTTGAGCAGATAGAAGACCCTTAAAGAGGGAGAGCTATCCTTGAAGGTACATGGTCAAAATACTATTAATCGAGAAGTGTTCCTTTAGTCCTTGGGCAAGGAAGTTCCTACATAATGAAAACACTTTACTGAAATACATAGCATGTTTTCCTGCATTGCTGTGCGTAAGTTGGAGGACATTCAGGAGGTGATATAAAAAAAACCTCTCTGCTTTTGTGAAACCTTCAGCAGGGTTGAACAGAACACGATGAGCGAAAGATGATGATGTACTAGTTTTTTAATTGGCATGTGTTGTGTTCTCAATGGTTGCAGTAAAGTCAAATCGCTACTTGGCACTCGTTTGTTACAGAAAAAGAATAGTGCTTTGGTTGTCTGGGATGAGGACCAAACATAAAAACGTTTAATGAGAAGCGGCATGAGTCACTCAAAATTAAGATTGAACACGAAATCTGTAATAGTAAATAGTGAAATTAATTAATAATCAAATATAAATAAGACATGTAAGACATCCAATATACTTCTCAAGAATTGGGTTTACGTGTTTTATCCCTATTGGGGTATTAAAGACTAATGGAGAATGCCTGTCTCAACACAAGGAGTTTGCAGGAAATAACAGAGAATACATTCTCCAAATGATGTTGAGAATACTCTGTGTTCCATTCCATAATTTTGCCTAAGATGACATACATGCAGACTGGTCTGTCTTCATATCATGTACCAAAGCTGCTAACAGACCAGTAAACAGAAACAAATACGCAGGACAGGATTATTATCACAGAGTTGACTTGTAGTAAAAAATAAATAAAAAAATAATGGTGGAAGAAGCCATGTAGATTTAAAAATATTTTGTAAGATGATCATGGAGTTGTACAGATTGGGTTACCATGGGTCTCCATCATTTTCATAATATACTGTAACTCTGCTTGTGTTGGACCAAGCAATGCGGCAGTTTCACTTTCAATGCAATTCATAGTAGCCAAAGTGATACATTCGGTTCTAAATCAGTCAACATCTACTCATGGTACTGTTACATATACATTGATGTTTGTTCAAAATGTCTTTCTTGGCATTCATTTGATGGCACAAATTGTGTTTTTGCGGCAAATAAATGCCCCCTTGGTATTTAATATCCTGGTAGATCATTTATATATATCCTCCTCAGTCGTGAAACTAAAATGTTGCATCACTAATTCATTTAAATACGAAGGGCAGATCCACAGAAGTCTAAGTCAAAATTGATAATGGACTTTAGTTTTCCCGAGCTAAACAGTGATCCAGATTTTGCCAACCAAGCTTCCGTCTTCACAGAGCCCATTATAAGTTCATGAAGACCTTAGTAAAACATTGTATCTTTCTTGTTTTTGATTGAAGACAAGAAATTGCAACTTTTATTCACATGGTAAATTTGTAGCTTCTGGGTTTGTCTCAAGAGAAGCACAATGGAATTCTGTCTTTTCTCGTACCTCCAATTTTCCATATTTGTTTTTAGATTTTACACTTTTTAAATATTTATTCCTCTTCTCTGTCCCTGTTAACTGCCTTTTTATTTTGTCTACCTCGCTACTTCTACCTTTTTGGCTACTTCATCGTTTTGATTTCCTCATTATGTATGTATGTATTTATTTATATAGCGCCATTAATGTACATAACGCTTCACAGCAGTAATACACGTGACAATTATATACTGTAAATAACAAACATTATTTTAAAATACACTGACACGTGATTAGCTAAGTTATTGATCGATCCATTCTCCTGTAATCGATTGCTGAAATTCAGCTGGGGGTTCACTAAATGCATCTTGGGTAATCTTCTGCTGCCCTGATGGCCAAAGTTCTGTGAGGAAGATCATGTGACCAGGCAGGCACAAGATTCAACTGGTTCACTGCTCGAGAGGGGGCAGGGCTCAAAAGGTGATGCTGTTTCAGAAGGGGAAGAGGATGTGACTTTGTAAATGGTTGCTATAGGAACAAAAATGCTTGTTACATTAGAATACATTAAAAATGTCTTTGAAATTTTTTATTTTTTTAAAATGCTACAAGTATTCTCATAGTACAGAACTGATTTATTTTAAAAAAATACACATATAGGATATTGCTTGAAATGCAGCTTTAAAGAGATCTGTAACATTGTCTTAAATTCATGTGAAAAGTACCCGTAACATTTATATAAATATTTAGATACAACTTCTAGTGCTTTAACTTGGAACGACACCATTATTTACCTCACCGTGCAATTATCCGATCTTTATTAATATTTATTTTGTAACATATTAATGTCCTAATAGTTTTGAATCTATGGTATTAGAAGCGTGACTTAAATTCTGTGTGTGATTCTTGTTATTTATTCTGCATCATACTTTACCGTTATGACACAGAATGCTTGGTAGATTCATTATTGAAACTTTTTTTTTGTTTTCTTGTAATGCGAGATCAAAGTTTTTCAACCGGGTTTCCTAGGAACCATTGGGTTACCCAGGCCAGGGGTGCGCAAACTGGGGGACGGGCACGGGGGGGTGGGGGAGGGGGGAAACTGCGGTTATAGCGGCCCCGGAGGCATTTACATTATATGCTGAAATGACGTGACCTCACATGACCCTGCTGCATCATTAGATGCCGGAGCCGAGCAGGGGAGGGAAAGGACGTGAGCAGAGGGTGAGAGCAGGCAGGGGGCGCAGGGAAAAGAGTTTGCGCACCCCTGCCCCAGGCATCCCCAAAGAGTTTTGTGCAATATTCAGGTAATTTGAAAATTGTACCAAATACAGAAGAATTTACAATGCATCTGATCTCAGACGCACTATTAGAGAGGATTGGGGTTCCTTACAATGTTTCTAATCGTAGACGCGCTATTAGAGATGGTTAGGGTTCCTTATAATGCATCTGATCTCAGGCGCTCTGTTAGAGAGGGTTGGGGTTGCTTACAATGCATCTGATCTCAGACGCGCTATTAGAGTGGGTTGGGGTTCCGTACAATGCATCTGATCTCAGGCGCGCTGTTAGAGAGGGTTGGGGTTCCGCAGAATTTCACAATATAATTATACGGTTCCTTAACAAAAAAAAGGTTGAACACCTGATTATGAGTGTATGTTTCTTTGAACTTAATGATAGAATTCTCTGTATGCACACGCACCCAAATTCCAACAATTATGAAGATTGTACTCTACTGGATATTAGTCCTATTAATCTTTTTAATAATAAAGTGATTAAAGAAACACATATGACCTTGTTTATACAGCTAACTATTGTAGGCCTACAGTATATAAATAAAGTAACCCATTAGCAATATGGTAGCAGATATGAGATTGGTCCTTCTCAAATTGCAGACCTGGTAAACTTTATCTTGTCATTCGAAATAACTTTGCAAGCTATAGTCCTTGGAGAACATATTACAGAAATAAAGTTGGCAAATTAGTTTTTGATGTATTTACCTATAAAGTATGGTCTGACTGTTACCCTTTCAGTATATTTGTTTTAGATTACTACCTTTTCTTCACAAGGCTATGGGTAGGTAGTTACTGTAGTTAGTTTATTTCATTTAATATAAAACAATTGTTTCATTTATTATGCAAATGTATGTCCCAACATATAGTTAATTGATTTGTACAGTAGGTCCCTCAGTCGCCTAATGCTCATGCCTGAGAAAGGTATACAGAGGTGGACAATGCTGTCTGCCGTATTTGTGTTGATTGCACTGCAGTGTTGAGATGCTACTGTAAATGTTGCTATCTTTTTTTTTACGCTGAAAGTGTAACATGTAAAACTGCTTTAATGTGTACATAATTGCAGTTTATTGTTGATTTTTTTTTTAATAATGAATGTTGGCTTGGGTTATGTAGTTAATTTAGTGCATAATATTCTTTATAAGTGTTGTAATTAGTGGTATTCAACGTACTGTCTTTTGTGCTGTCGATGTGGCGTATGTTGTCTTTTTGAAATATATTAATCATTAGATTCATCTGTCATCAGGCTTTCATTTAGGGTATGTGTTGAAATCATACACGTTGGCTTCCTTAAAGGAGAAATTCACCCTAACTAACCTTCATTTTGTTACAGGATTGGAACTGTAGAGTCCTCCAGAGTTAAAACGCACTATTTTCAGCTTCAGGGACCCCCGGCCACTGGTGACCGGTATTACTTCCTGGTTTTTAAAGGGGATGTATATGGCCATCCAATGGGAAGGCCCCAATCTCAGGCTCCCAGCCTTCCTCAGAGAGAAGGAACAACTACTAACTTTAGGACGGTCCTGCCCTTAAGCAGAGCCAGAAGGCGGGCACCCCGTTGTCCCAGCTACAACAGGATGTACCACTTCCTGCTGTCACTCAAGTGCAGCACCAGAGGTGAGGGGGAAAACCTCATACAAACTACTGACAACCTGATAGTACCAGGGTTTACTGCCAGCCCTACGGCAGAATAGTAGTCTGGGTTGGCCCTGCTACATTTGCATTAACACCTAATGGTCATAGAAAGTGAGCTACTACTGTACAGATTTGTTAAATGATGTGTTTTCATGTACAGGTGTAAGCTTTCATACAGTAGTTCTCTCCTCTGGAAATAGTGATCATTCCTCTCACGTTATGCATCATTTAGTACTATAAAGAAGAAGCATTTCAAAGTCCCTGTCAGATAAAGCTACTACGTGTAATATCTTCTAAAATTATATTGCCATAAATGACAACATAGAATGTAAAAATAAGCTCATTACGCGTCTTTATTATAAGCAAATTGGCTTTAAAGTGATTAGATTTTATATAGCATTTAAAATGAAAATTTACATGCTGATAATTACTACGGCAAATGGTGGAAAAGATGCGACACTTTTTCAATTCGCCGAGACTGTAGACACATAACATCTGTTATTTTTCACACAAAGCATAACAAAATTCTACTGTGCATTAATATGTTTTGTACATAAAAATTCGGCACCTTCCAGAAAACAGGAAAGCAACATCTGGTAGTGCCAGTAAAAAAAAGTAGTAAGGGCACCTGGTGTACTAGGGCTACCTATAGCAGGGACTACCCATAGTAGGGGCTACCTATAGAGCAGTAGTGGCCAGCGCCAGTCCTCCTGGGCCACCAAGAAGTCAGGTTTTAAGGATATCCCTGCTTCAGCACGGGTAGCTCAGTCTTTGGCAACATAGTGGTGGTTGAAAAGAACACAAGTTTTCAGGACCACCAAGGTCTCTACTGCAGTCAGATATTCTTTTTATATCTACCTTACTTTTCTTTGGCTAGGACGACCTAGTAACGAAGCTAGTGACACAGTACATGGACATTGCAGACTAAGAGTTGCAGTAAGTCTCTAAAATTGTTTTCTCAGATAGTTAATCATGCCAAACGGTTTAAGTTAACTTCCTGAAAATGTTCTTAAAATGTAAGACAGACTACCAAAAAGATGCACGCCATTAAATTTGACATTTCATAGAAAGTTGTTTTTTTAATCAGTTTTATAAGCAAAAATCATAGATTCCCAAACGTTGACGTAGACCACCTATTATTGAGGAACTTTTTACAATTCATGGGTGTATAGAAGCATTCTGAAAGGTACTGATGACTTAGTAAACATAGTTTAAATAAACAGTAGTGTTCCCTACTAAAATAGGAAAAATGCATATGTCTGTAGATACAGTATAGAGTGTTTTTTCCATTTTCCGATACAATAGCCAAAATATAGGCTACTAAGTTTTTGGTAGTTTAACCAACAGCTGCTGTTCCCTGTTGCTGAGGAAAATGGTCTGTATGATAAAATCGTTATTATTTCATTTTCAAGGAGAATTACAAAATAAGAATAATGTGTCGTTATTTAAAAGCAGCAAGCCCCTCTAATTAGCCCTCTCTTTTATGATAGGATGAAACCGATAGGTGCGGGGAGGCGGCTCTCCAGAGCTGACCCCCCTAGTTCCCGATGTACTGTACTTAAAGTGAAGTTACCAGTAGTACTTCCTGGTTTTTAAAAGGGATTTAAATGGCCATCCAATAGGAAGCCACAACCAATTCTGTTGTGGCATCCTATTGGCCCAAGATTTGGCATCCATAGGTGTTTCCTCTGGGCTGGGAAATATAAACCCAGTAACTTCACCAGTCGTTATCTCTGGAACTAGCAGGTCCCCAAAGTGGAAAATATTGTGGTTTAGCTCTAGAAAAAGCCCTGGCGTGCATCCTGTAAA
Source organism: Ascaphus truei (assembly GCF_040206685.1). NCBI lineage: Eukaryota > Metazoa > Chordata > Amphibia > Anura > Ascaphidae > Ascaphus > Ascaphus truei. Next base: position 34,994,340 of record NC_134487.1, read on the forward strand.
AATGTAGGGGTGCTTTGAGTGCCAACATTTCCTGGTTTTTTTAAATAACCGGTTTAAATCCTGCTTGCTCCGTGCTAGCCAACTATTGCCGTGTTTGTGTAATGTTTCTGCAATTAATTTGACTACTCATTAAAATGAGGTTAATCTCATGTCATGTATCTTAACTAATAAAACATGTTGATAGGTAGATATGGGGACAACAGGAAAACAAGTAGTTACATGCAAACTTTTGACGCAATGTTTCCATTAGATAAGTTTTATAAATTAACTTCTTCAAATTATGTGCACACACACTTTCACTCAAACACACTGGTAATAAAACTAACAACGAAATATGGCCCAAATGATAAAATCCCTTTAAATGTTCAAACCACAGCTATCAGTCCCATTATCAGTCCAGTGTTCTGAGGGAACCACGGTCCAGCACAACCACAAGCAGTGTCCCCTGTGCTTGAATTAATAACCATATACAGTACATTCCTATCTGATGAGACTGCGAAAACAAATGACTGGGTGATTTTAATTAAACGAGTCTTCTACTTTTTAACCGCTTATATAGCAACTTTTTTCTGTCTAACAAATTCAAAATTAGTGCAGGTTGTAAACTATGATTAGTGGGTTAGTGCAGCGGTGCGCAAACTCGGGGGGGCGCAATATTTTCTAGGGGGACAGCGGTTACAGAGACCCCGCGCCCTTCCCCAAGGCATTTAAAGTAAATGCTGGGGGAGGCGTGAGGCCTCTGCAACATCATTTACCTGCTGCCAGCCGGCTCGTCGGCGACACGTCGCCATGGCAATGCGGCATCAAATTGCGCTGCGGGGTCACGTGATGTGACGTCACATGACCCGTGGCATCATTTAACACCGGGTCGTAGGAGCCAAAACGCTGGAGCTGCGAGGCAGGGGGGCGCAGGTCAAAAACTTTGCGCACCCCTGGGTTAGTGCATGGGTGCGCACACTTTCTGCGCTGCGCCCCCTGCCTGCTCAGCCCCAGTGCTCGCGCCCCCCTTACCTAGGAACCGGTGTCAAATGACGCCTCGGGGTCATGTGATGGTGACGCATTGATCGAAGGTAAGTAAGTTACAGAGGCCTTGCGTGCTCCCCAGCATTTCATTTAAATGCTTGGGAAGAGTGCGGGGCCTCTGTAACCGCCGTGCCCCCCCAAAAAATTCTTGCACCCCGAGTTTGCGCACCCCTGGGTTAGTTGTTCCTTTACAGACCCTAACATGTGACATCTTCATGTTACATTTGTATGAATGAGGCAGCCTTATTTGATGGGTGCATTTATATATGGGTGCATTTCAACAATTGCTTTGCAACAATCTTAAAAACTTCCATAAATCTCCATAATATACTATGTAGTCCCCTTCTAAAACCAGGCCCGTTTTAGCATGTTAGAGGTTCATTTACAGTGTCGTTTCACATTCCGGAGCCTCTGCTTCACGCTACTGCAGGATACAGCTTGTGCAGCTTTACCATGGGTATGGCAACTGAACCCTTCCCTGGCAGCTAACAGCCTATGGTCCCACAAACCTGATCTAATCCATAACCTTGCATTGTTAAACCAGGATTGAAATAACCAAAACACAATATGCATCACAAGGGACACATGGAAATCCTATTTAAATTCCCATACTTGATTGTGTATCATTCGGTAGGTGTGCCAGCAGCAAGGAATCAGCATTAACTTTGTTCTTTTGAATTTAGCTAGTATCTAATTGGATTTAATGAACCAAAGCACCATGAAAGCTGCCCCAGTAATTCCTTTCCCTATGAAGTTGTGTATTTGTCAGGTTGCTCACAGAGAGCCTTTATATTTGCTTCTTAGATCTTATTTGACCCATGTTAACTTTTCCAGTTTTGAAAGGTAAGAAAAAATCTAATTTACTGCCATACTTTAATTTGATGCTACTTAAGCATGACTCATACTGTAGTTGTTGCAATTGGTTTGCCCTTGCTTGAGGCTCTGTATACAGTTAGTTGGGCAAGGAATAACATGAATGGGATGTGGCAATGCAATCTGACTTTCTCTTTTAGTGTCAAGCCACCTTGGTTCATAACAATACATTCATGTGAATGGAAATAAGGTATTTCTGGCATGACTTTTTCACCCAGGTGATTGAGATATAGTACGTAGTCCCATAGCCACAAAGCTCTGTTAAGTCACTTAACAGGGTGTAACGTACGGCACACCTCTGAGCACGTTACCTGCATACTGGACAATGGTTAATACACAGCTCTCTTGCTGGCCCACTCTTCACCTTTGCAAAGGTCCCTCAAATGAACAATATCTCCCCTCAATCCGTCCCCATATGCCATCTGTCATCATGAACAGCACACAAGTGAGCATGTGACTTAGATATGCAACCAGGGTTGATACACACAGCTACTCTAGCCAACTCACCTTTCCCCTCCGCAAGGTACTTTCAATGAGTTCATATTAACCCCTTGCTAAATTGTAATCATATCTTTCTGCTGCAACCACCCAAGAAATATGCAAAAATATGTATAATTAATATATATCTACCAGGGTCTCAGGTCCCTGTTTATTAACAAACAAATATACTCTTAACACACAACAATCTATTTTAGTCAAATGTGTCAGAAAATGTAAGTTACTCTCTACAAGGCGTGCAACCAGTTCAATCAGAGCCCAAAGTATCACTTACTCAATTTTGGCTTTAATAAACAAAAATATAGTGCTTAAATTACATAAAAAGATTATTACAAGAACATTCAGTTACAATAAATACAGAACAGATTCTTTAAATAAAAGGATAAAACAAACAGAAATCCCTATACAGTACGTTACCTTATGTCATAGGTCCTGTCCTAGAGAGGTCACTGGAGTAGAAGAGAACTCACTTGTTCTGATCCCATACACCCCTCTGTTGAATTCTAATTTTCTATTCAAACATGCCAACATTTATGCCTAGACCTCCTTGCATTGAAACACACATAAGACCCACCACTGTATTAAATCAGCTACATGGGTGACATTTATGACTTTTCTTCTGATGTTTAAAATATGACTTAGGCTGCGGCCATGCTACCGCTGAGCGCGCTCATGCTTGACAGCGGTGATGTCAACAGCTCTCCAAGCATGAGTTCTCTGCTGTCCTGCAACATTTTTAGAACAGGAGCGGGAGGTGGGGGTGGGGTGGCTATTACGGGAGGGGGCATGTCATTGGCTGGATCGGGGCTGTGTCTGTATCTGTGTGTGTGTCTCTGTGTGTGCCTGTGTGTGTCTCTGTGTGGGTGTCTCTCTGTGTCCGTGTGTGTGTGTGTCCCTTTCACCTCTCTCCGCTCCGCCCCTCCCCCCTGGAAGTCTCCTCCCTGGGTCGTAGCTAAAAGGGTCTCTGTACGTAAAAACGGACTGCTGTGGTTGAAGAATAGTATCAGTCACTCCTGGTACATAGAACATCAGCGGCACCGAGTAGCTACATCGAAGTTGCTGTACTTTACCCATTCTCCATGCTCTCCCAATGACCACCCTGAGAAAAATAAGCAAGGAGTGTAAGAACATAATAAATGCATAGTATGTATGGTAATAATGTGTCACTAAATGTTTACCATGATCGGAAGCGAAGACAATGATGGTATTATTAGAAAGCTCGAGGTGATCCAATGTACTCGACAACTCTCCAATCTGAGCGTTTAGGTAAGAAACGGAGGCAAAATAACTCTGGCGCATCAGAAGCTGCAAAAAAAAAACAAGCAAAACCCATGCCATAAGTGACATTACACCATCAAGTGTTAAAAGACAAGCAAGCTATATTTTATGTGCAAATTAAGCGCTATGTACATTAATGGCGCTATATAAATAAAGACATACAATACAATACAATACAAATACATGTGGTAAAGAGAAGAAATCCAAGAGTACTTCAGTTTAAAGGGCTGTTTACTTTAGCCGATTCTGCCCATGGTTATTTAATCATGAAAACAAGACCACATTCAATAAAACAGGCAACATGCAAGGAACAGTTAAAATAAATATATTTCTGTGTGTTACACTATATCATAGGTGTATAGTCCTATCGGGTCATTTAACTAATCACACTCACCTCCCTAAGCTTTGAGGAAGAGCCCCCCCCTTCACCTCTCTCCTCTAAATTCCATGTTGTGTTTGCTAAAAGTGAAAGCACATTAAAACACGCCCTCTCTCTTGCCATTGGTCAGAGCAGGGTCATGTGACCCTGCTCTGTGCTCAGAAATAAACTGAGGTGTCTCCCCAAGCAGCAAGCTTGGGAGAGCATACGTGCCCGCGCATGAGCGCACGCATGCCGCGTGAGCAGGGACCTCAGAATTTATATTGAAAGAAGTAACCTCGGCAAGCACCGCGAGGTCAGCACTCTCAGCGCTACCGTGGCCACAGCCTTTCATAGTTACATAGTAGATGAGGTTGAAAAAAGACGTACGTCCATCAAGTTCAACCTATGCTAAATTTAGACAACAGATACTTTATCCTATATCTATACTTACTTATTGATCCAGAGGAAGGCAAAAAAAAAACCCCCAGTGTCATATCATCCAATGATATCTCATAAGGGGAAAAATAAATTACTTCCCGACTCCAAGAATTGGCAATTGGATTAATCCCTGGATCAATATCCTTCCCATGTATACTTATTTGGTATATCCCTGTATACCTTTCCTATCTTAAAAGATGTCCAACCTTTTTGTGAAGATATCCACTGTATTTGCCATCAGTCTCCATGGGTAATGAATTCCACATTTTAACTGCCCTTACTGTAACTAACCCTTTCTTGTATAAGCCATGTTTTTTCCCGTAAAAACAATTGCATCAACTAAAAAGGACGTTAGTGATAATGACATGCAAATGATATGCAAGTGAGGCATTATCATTACACTGCATATCCACAAAGGTCTGTTAAGGTGGGGACTTGTAAGTCACTGTTGCTTATTCCAAAAAAATTGATTAATTAGCTACACTTTTGCAGCCAGCTTTGTACATCTAATCATCAGATTCACTTGGCTTCTTCCAGATGACATCTCCTATACAGTAGCTTTGTGATTAAAGTTTAATTAAATTAGTCCAAGTCACAGGTTTATTATATCACTGCCAATAAAACATGAAATTTGCCATCAGAGCGTCACAGATGCTGTAGAAGAATAAGGGCAGGTAAACCCTACAAGGTTCTCTGTTTGGAGTATTCCAACTACATTGTCAATCAGAGCAGGAATACCCTGTGTTTGTGCAATTTGTGCATCAACCCACTAGTGGGTAATATTTGAGCTGTTGCTTACAAAAGTTGCCCTAAGAGATTATAGCCTTTAGGAATCTAGGGACCAGTGTTACCAAACAGAAGCATTTTAAATAAGGTTTCTGACAAGGGGCAGAACTAGTCACCAGTGGGCGCTGGTGCAAGTAAAAGAAACAAACGTTCTCCTCTCCCCTCGGGGCCCTACCTGTGGAGCGAGTCCTTACATGACTGTAGTGACCGAGTGAGTCCACCCAGGCGGCGATTGCGGCCTCGACTTTTGGTGGGGCTTAACTTCCGTGTTAGGACCACTGGGCTGGGTGGGTTCGCTCCGCCACCGATGCCAGGTGAGGCCCCACACCACAGGTAGGGCCCAGGAAGACGATGTGGAAAGTGGGAGGCCTTCAGAAATGCTGGAACGCTGTTCTGGCTTGTAAAATAAGTGTAGGAACAGTGTTCCGGGCACATGGGGGATGGGCCCCTAAAGGTAGTGGGTCCTAGTCGGCTGCATATAAGATAGTCCCGTCCCTTTTCCTGACTGCAGAGGACTTCGGTATGATGATAAAATGACTTGGGAATTACTTAAATGTGGGAACTCTGGTCACATGAATGGGCTAAAATTACGCGAAACAACTGAAAGTAACACACATATTTGGATTAGATAAGTAAACATAAACAAGATGGTAGAATATGAATTTAATGGAAAGAGAAAGACAAAGAAGTGTATTGTTTAGAGCAGAAAGTTAGGATTGCACAAATTAGGTACAAAGTAGTCTGCATTGCAAATAGGGTGGACTAAATATATTTATGTAAATAAGAAACAAGAAATTACTAAGCATGTGACTGCTAAGACTGTAGATAGGTAGAAGTAATAGCTACTGTATATGTAAACCAGAACAAAAAGAACTGTATGATTACTGTATGTACTGGTAGTAGGATTTGTGGTTTCAGAGTAGGTAGAGAAAATCAGTAAACTTGACCTAACACAAGTTATGTTTCTATTAATTTGAAGTGCAGATTATTCACTAGTGTCAGAAATTCACAACTTTGTAGCTTAGTACATCACTAAAATATTTATGCTGTATCAAAACTAGTGTATCAAGTGTCTTTAAATGACAAAGTCAAATTGTAGCTTAGAAAGAAAGGTATTTGTTTGATTTTTTTGTTCAATTGTTGCTAAAATCTAAATTCTTTATCTCTGCCTTCACTGGGCTTCTCAAGTCAATAGACTTCAAAGCAGCAGTCCAAGCTGCCGGGTTTAAAAAAAAAATTGTTTCCCCTTTAATATGTGCATCAATACAATCCACACAATGATAAGTAATTAGCTAAATTGCCATTGATCCGTTCTCCTGTGATCGATCAGTGAAGATTCGGCTCGGGGGTTCACTAAATGGCTGTCAGTGCAGCAGAAGAGGACCAAAGATGGAAAGTTCTGTGGGGAAGATCATGTGACCAGGCAGTCACTAGATACAATTGATTCTCTGCTAGAGAGAGGGTAGGGCTCAAAAAGGGGTCTGCCAGAGCCTGTTTCAGAAGAGGAAGGGGATGTGACTTTATCCATGGTTTCTATAGAAACAAAAAAATACTTGTAAAATTATAAAACATTAAAAATGTCATTCAGAGTTGGTTAAAAAAAATGCCACCAGTATTTTCTCATAGTAAAGAACTGATTTATTAAAAAACAAACAAACATGTTGTTTGAACAAGGAGAAAAAAACAGCGCACCGCCAAAGTGGGTCCCAAGCCAAGATAATATAAAAAGTCTTCTTTCTTGATCCATCTAAAGGTGGAGGTTTAACACCCTCCTACGCATTTCCTGTAAACATACACTTTATCAAGGCGTATGCAATGCATGTACATCACTACCTTTATATCCACAAGACTATTTCATAATTTCGCACCAAAAACTGACGTCATAGACACGCCCCTAATGCGTGATGACGCAACCAATACCCTGGGACTGCTCCATATGATCATCCAAAACATCTATATAGGTATATCACAACACCCCTCCTACGTGGCGTTCAGTCATCCAGTGAGAAGGAGACCCGGTATGCCCGATCATAGTTCCCATGGTGTCCCCCTCAGCGATCGCCGAAAATAGCCATTACGCTCTCCGTCATCGCCAAGGGCGGACCCACAAGGTCACTGTCGGGCTCCGACTCCCCCCCCCCCCCAATGACGCGTCACGCTGGAATCATAGGAGAGAGTGATATTACCCACAAGAGCCACAAAAACGCAGTCCTTACTGTTTGAATGTTTCTACACTCAGCAGCCACCTTACATAGAACAAGGTAGTTGTCGGTGACAGAACTACTTCAGGAGCACCTGTTTTGACCAATGCATGATCTTAAAGAAGCAATTCTCCCAAAAATGTTAATTCATTATTTTTTTGAAGTGAAACTTCTTTGGCTGCACCTACCACATGAAAGTTTCCCTGGCAGTAAATTGCCTTGATGGTGATGGAAGTAAAGTCCAGGAAGTGACATCACTGCTGGCAGAAGAGGCCATCAGCAGTGTTGCTAGCTCCCACCAGTCACCAGGGAGGAGGATGACCGACACACACACACACACCACCCCCCTCTCCCCCCAAGCTTCTGTGCCCCGGCTCCTCCGCGATCTCCTCCTCTTCGGCTGGGCATTGCGCAGTGTCCCCGCAGCACCACCGGATGGGCCGGGGCGGGGGAGCGTGGGGGTAAGCGCTGAGCCGCAGTGTCCCTGCAGCACCACTGTGGGGAGGGGTGGGGAGAGAACGCTGAGTGCGCTGTGTCGCTGCAGCACCGCCAGAGATGGGAAGGGGGGGGGGGGAGAGGAGAGCGCTGAGCGCACCGTATCCCTGCAGCACGCCGGAGGGAAGGGTGGGAAGATAGCGCTGAGCGTGCTTTGTCCCCGCAGCACCGCTGGAGTGAGGAGGGGGGAGAGAGCACTGAACGCGACGTGTTCCCACAGCACCGCCGGAGGGAGGGGGGGAGAGAGAGTGCTAAGCACGCTGTGGCTATCAATTTTATGCTATAATTAAAAAAATACATAATATTAAAATACATCAATAACCCCTCCTTCATTACCTTCTTAGTGGCTAACTGCTAAGGTAATGATGGGGTTAAACCCTCCTGCCTCCCCACCCCCCCCCCCCCCCATCCCTCTGGGAGGCCTAACCACCCACCCTGGGTCAATTAGCCCCTATCATCCAACAACCTACCCCTCAACAAGAGTCCCCACCCCCCACACAGTAATGGGCAATAGTCCTATTAGCCAAATGTGGCATATAGCATTTTTAGCCATTCAAAAGCATAAAAAAATATACATTGGATTTTTCATATTTAATATAATCATTTTAAAAAAAACATACAGGCTGGATTGTACCTCTTGGGTATATGTGGATCATAAATACACAGCTAGCAGTACTTTATAATAGGATGAAGCATTGTTGAACACTCTGTGAGAAGCTGTACAGTCTTAATCAATGTCATTTTTTTACCCAAAGGATGCTGGGAGCTTTGATCATGCCTTCATTTTTTCCTTGGCAGTGCCTTTGCAGCTTGCACGTCACAGAAATAAACTACCCAGACCTTATATTATTGACAAGTAGGTTCCTTATTAATCCTTTCACTCCACGACGATTTATATGGTCTGAAAAGTAATTGCCTTTTAGTGTCCACCAGATATGGGTACCAGTTTCTCAGATAATGAGGCAGCCTGACAACCCCTTCACCGCTGCAGAGGATTGTAGTGCATTGCAGATCTGTGAAGGCGTTCAGTGCATCAGGAATTATATTTGAGACCCATTTAAATGATGCTAATTTTCACTAAGTCACACATACTGTACTGCACTCCAATTTTCTCTGCATAATAATAATAATGAGGTCAGAAGAAGAGTTGACACTGGGGATTGAGCTGGGTTCAAATGCATTGTTCTTACTTCTAAGGCAGGGGTGATCAACTCCAGTCCTCAAGCGCCCCAACATGTCAGGTTTTCAGGATAGCCCTGCTTCAGCACAGGTGGGTCAATCAGTCCCCGCTTCAGCACAGATGGCTCAATCAGAGGCTCAGTCTTTGACAGATAGCTGGGATATCCTGAAAAGTCTTAGCTGGGATATCCTGAAAAGATGACCTGTTGGCTTGAGGACTGGAGTTGAGCACCCCTGATCTAATGTACACCCTCAGTCCATAATAATCACAATAATAGCGTGTAATGCAGCATTTTGCTCAAGCTGTTGGGACTGGAGAATTATTCTGCCTTGGGAGATTAGCAGGGCCGCCAACAGGGGGGACAGCCGGTGCTGGCGTCCCGGGCCCCGTGAGTCAGGGGCCCTCTGCGCGGGTGTGCCCGTTTTATTTTTATATTTTAAATGGCGTCGACCCCCCCCCCCCCTTGCGCATGCGCAGAGCCGAGGTCCCGGCATGCATGTGCAGGGAATGCAGCAGGGTGTCCGGCCTGTGGGCCCAACGTGGGACGGAGGTGAAGCGCCATGGCAGGCCCGCACGCGCCAACCCAGCTTCCCCCGCGCGCCCGCATCCAGCCGCGGAATCCGCTGATTTCTTAGTCCAAAAGGAAATCAAAATACTTGCGGGTTTCATCACGAAAGGCTAGACAGTCAATGAGGGGACAATTGCTATGATGCACAACCTTCTCGTTACTTATTGGCTGCCTTGGACACATGCCCATTTCTTACATTTGAACCCCTGCGCATAACTGTTGAACGCCCTAGTGATGTAGAAGCGCTGGTTCCACTCCAACCTCCTCCTCCATCCAGATAAGGTCATTTAAGAAGCATATATTTTTTGGGGGGGTAGGCCTTTCCCCCCCCCCCCTCCCTTTAATATGTGCATCAATACAATCCACACAATGCTAAGTAATTAGCTAAGTAGCCGATCGATCCCTTCTCCTGTGATCGTGCGGCGATGATTCGGCTCGGGGGTTCACTAAATGGCTGCAGAGGAGTATTCTGCAGTCTGTGGAACAAAGTTCTGTGGGGAAGATCATGTGACCAGGCAGTCACTGGATACAATTGGCTCGTGCACTGCTAGAGAGAAGGCAGGACTCAAAAAGGGGTGTGCCAAAGCCTGTTTCAGAAGAGAAAGTGGATGTGACTTTGTAAATGGTTGCTATAGAAACAAAAAGGGCTTGTTACATTATAATACATTAAAAATGTTATTCAGAGTTGTATGAGAAAATACTTGTAGCATTTTTTTAAAGTACAGAACTGATTTATTTAAAAAAAAACACACATGTAGGATATTGCTTTGTCTGCAGCTTTAACAGCCTTAAGTTCTTGAAATTGGGCCGAATGAAACTTGGAGTGGTTGTGTGCTTATTTTGCTGCATTATGTTAATAGATCACACAGTTACAAGAGCTGAGGAATCTGTCTGCGTGAAAGAATAAGGAAACTGAAATATGAACTGAATGACCTGCCTCTTGACCTTCTTTCCACATGGATCTGCAACATCCCCACATTAACCCCTCTGCTGCCAGATGGGCCCCGCAATGTGGCGAGCGTTACTCTTGTGCAGTGGAAGCACACCTTCCAATGACTTATTTGTATCTCTTTAATACAGGGTAGCCAACTCCAGTCCTCAAGAGATACCAACAGGTCGGGTTTTCTGCATATCCCTGCTTCAGCACAGGTGGCTCAATTAGTCTTTGATTGAGCCCCCTGTGCTACAGCAGAGTTATCCTAAAAACCTGACCTGTTGGTAACCCTTGAGGACAGGAGTTGGCCACCTTTGCTTAAATACGAGCAAGACAGACTGGTTTCCCCACACATGAACTGATTGGTAAATCTGTACGGAGTCAATTATGTATCGGCTTTACAAGGAAGGGTGGCACTGCACATTTGTTTCACATTTTCTGATTTTGTGCAGCTGCAGGGTTCCTATTGGTGAAGGTTGGACACTCCCTCTGCAGCCTGACCGAGTTTACGTCTGCTCATGCTTCTGGAATGCAGATCCCCTTCGATATTGCAGAGAATTGTACAAGATCACATTTTTTTTTTCATGTGCTCTGCGATTATACGGTAGCTGTCCCTGTTCCCTTGGCCCGCATAACATGTGTCAAAGCTTGATGCCTTTGGAAGAGAAGACGAATAACAAATGTGCTTTGTTCATGAAGTTTCACCTGCAACAAAAAGAAGTGCCCTGCAGAAAGAAAAGTCAAGTCAAATGGCACAAGATAAACCTCACTTGTATTGTATGCAGTTTAGTAGGGCATATTGCAGTTGTGGAAAAGTGATTTGTCTTGTAACTGACTGATACCCGTGATATGTTTACAGGGTTACATCTGGCTGATTGACGCCTTTTTTTTTTTCTTCTTCTCCAAATTCTGGCTCCTAAGTATTTTTTAAAATAAATGTAAGTTTGTGAACATGATGGGCTGAGACTTGCACACGGTTTCATTTCCTCTGGCTGCTCCCTTTTGGCTGATGTCAATGTGTGTTCAGCAAGAGGTTGCGTGGCTCGATCCCGCTCATTTCCCCTTCCCTTATATTTATTGGTTCGCTGTAAAGGAAACACTTGATTGACAAACACTTCCTTTTTCAGAGGTACGCAAAGGATTCAATTTGTATTTAATTCTCTCACATTTCGAGGAAAGACAGGTCAAAGAGAGGAGGAGGGGTGTTATTTTATATTGCAGACACCTTACAATTTATGCTCCTAAATTGCCCCGCAAGCCCAACCTCCTTTTAAATCCTAGTTGGCAAAATATGCCTCCCCTTTTCTAAGCCTGTTCTTATTGCTGGCATCTACCCCCCTAAAGCCCCACTACAATCCCTGACTGATATCACCCAGTTTCTTGGCTCCATTTCCTCTCTGAATGAGAAGAGTGAGCTGCTAGTTCTTGGGGATTTCAACTACAATTAGCTCGACCCTAAAAGCAACACAATTCAGATACAACTCAAGTCACTTAACCTAACGCAACTAATTTCCCAACCCACACGGACAAACCTGAAATCTCACAACCATTCCTTGCCAGACTGGATTCTATCCTCTAGTCCCTGCAGAATCTAATCCTCTGGCATCGTACCTGACATTTTCAGTGACCATGCAAAAGTGTACTGTGTAAGTAAAATCAGATCACCCCAATCGAGCCCTAAAGTTCTCCTCGCTAGAAAATTTAGGAACTTGAACCCACAACAGTTTCTCGCTGATCTTACCAGCTGACCTTGGTACAGAATCAACTTAATTCCCGACCCCGATTCTGCACTGGACTATTTCCAATCCGAGTTCTTAAAACTCTGTGATACCCATGCTCCACTACGCAGAATAAGAGTATGGAGGGCCACCTTCCGTGCGTTACACCCGACCTTATAGCGCTCTACATCTTAGGGTTGCCTTGTGGAAAAGCTACAAAGTAACTGGCACTACTAAGGATCTTAATAACTACAGATGACTGATGAATATGTGCACAAGGCAACACAATATTACTCTGACAATCTTCATCAGAATTATTCAAATCCAGCTAAATTCTGGAAGGTTTCCAACAATATATTCCAGCCTTCTAGCCATCAATAACCATGTACAGTAATATCATTAAGGAGGATATTACCCTGGCATTGCAAATGCATTCAATGATTACTTTGTGGGGTATGCTACTAATTTATTAGCGAAACGCAACTCGAACTACATACATGAACCTCATTCTGGGAGTACCTCTATAGCACCACCCTCTCCCAACACTGCCCACAGTTTTCAATTTGGCCCAGTATCTGAAGAGGAGATTACACAAGCGCTCCTCAAATTAAAACTAAGCAGCCAATGTGGACCTGACCCACTGCAATCTAAGTTCCTACGACTTGGTGCCCCAGCCATTGCCAAACCACTTGCTTCCCTAATGAATTCTATCCTGTCTGCCGGCCATATCCCAAAGACCTGGAAAACTGCCAGAGTTGTCCCAATCTTCAAAAGTGGGGACAAAAACACTGTCTGAAACTACAGGCCAATCTATTCTCCCAATACTATCCAAAATCATGGAAAAATGTGTTCACTCCCAATTAAGCGATTACTATACTAAGACAAATTTCCCTATCCAATTCCAATCTGGCTTTCGCTCCAAACACTCCACGGTAACTATCCTCCTAAAAGTTTGCAATGAGATCCAGTGTGGAATGGAACTGGGACAACTTACTGGTGCAATATTCCTAGATTTTGCAAATGCTTTTGATACTGTTGATCATGTTATCTTGCTAAACAAACTCCAGTGCTCTGGAATAGGGAAACATGCTTTAAACTGGTTCATTCATGACAAGACTGTAACAATGGTTTTGGGACTCCCACTTAACATTTGGGTTGCACATTGATACCCTGACATCCAAAACCTATGCCAAACTAGGTGTACTACTGTATATAGGAACAAATCCTCCCTAAGTCTGCCGTCAGAAAGCGCATCGCACAGCAGATGCTGATGCCAATTATAGAATATGGAGACATAGTATATGGCAAGGCACCCCAAACTCACCTCAGCAAACTTGATACCCTCTACAACTCAATATGCCGCTTTGTCCACCAATGCAATTACAACACATATCACTGCGAAATGCTCAAAGAACTCGATTGGTCATCACTTGAGTCTACGCGCAAAGTTCATCTCTCCTGTCTTGCCTTCAAATACTTTCTGGGCAAGCTACCCGCCTATCTGAACAAGCTCCTCACTCCCAGCACATGCAGCACTTATCATCTGAGATCTGACTCCAAAAGACTGTTCATGGTCCCAAGGTTCAACAAAGTATCTGGCCGCTCCTCCTCTTACCATGAACCCCACAACTGGAACAGTCTACCGGAGACTCTCACAGCCGCCACCAGTCTCAGTTCTTTCAAAACTAAAGCTGTCTCACATTTTAATCTGGTTTGTAAGTGTTATATACACCTATAATATATATTATCTTTAACTGTGCATACAATGTCTTGTATATAATGTACTGTATAACCCCTTTCACTCATTGTAACTATGTATTTGTAACCATGTATTTGTCATTATAACTCTGTGCCCAGGACATACTTGAAAATGAGAGGTAACTCTCAATGTATTACTTCCTGGTAAAACATTGTATAAATAAATAAATAAATAAATGAAAGCTGCCAAATTCTAAACCTCGTTAGATTTGCTCAGGAAAGGCAATGAGAATATTCACTTCTTTACAAACCGTTATTTTCTGGCCTGCTAAGTGGGAATGCATCTTCAATTTAATATTATTTCTGGTAAGATTAGACACAAAAAATATTATGTTGTAGGTGCATTCATTCAGAACTAAGGCTTAAAAAGGTAATCCAAGCTGTTTTTTTTTTTTTCTTTTTCTAATACAGCATTGAAGCAGGGGGTCTCCGGGGCTGAATCCCATGATTTTCAGCTCCGGGGACTTCCAGAGATACTTACCTCCATGGGGTAGCCACTCCAGGTAGCCTGGGGTAGCCACTCCAGGGTTCACTATATGGCTGCTTTTCAAAGCTCCCGGGCCCTGCGGGCCAATAGCAAGCCGTGACATAATCCGGTGCGGCTTCCTATTGGCCCATCCGATGAGGAAGCTGAAAACTGCAGAGATAGCGGAAGCCCCTTCGGAGGTATCTCCGGAAGCAGGGGGTTCAGCTCGGAGAACCCCCTGCTTCAATCCTGTATTAAAAAATGAAGAAGAAAAAAAACGGCTTGGATTGCTCCTTTGAAGGCCAGCTTTTTAATTAAGGTCTCAAAAGTGGAAGATGCCTGATTGTAGACCCAGTGTCAACGACTGCAGTGCCACAGATGTAGAGGGACTAAACTTCCACAAAGCAATTGCTCAAAACAGCCGGGGTTTGCCGAAGGTGCTTTTCATGGCAAAGGGAGAAGGAAGTTTGCCGTAGTGAAAGTAAGAAGGGTTACATGTGTACAGTATGTGGAGTGCTGTCCAGGCTGCCAGTGCTATATCAAAACGAAAGAACCATTCATGTTTCTACACTTGACAGGCTATATACAGTAGGGGAATCATTAAAGTCTTACATCTCAGAAAAAATCATTGTTCTCCATGAAGCCATGGACCCAAGGAGAGCCTAATGGTTATGTTGACCTATGAGCTTGGCTGCTGATAAGCTCTACCTGATTGATTTCTTGATGTACAACTCAATGGAATCAATGTTGTTACAAGGGTCTTGTGAACAAGAAAAATTAAGGAAGGGTGCCAAATAATACCTCAGAAATGTGAGTGGAAATTGTTATTATAGGTTACTTAAATATGTTGCATAAAAAAAATGATGGTTATGTAAATATTTGGTGGTCACGACCTGTAATGAGATTTGTAATCTGTAATGTAATTTGTTTATCTCCACCGTCTGATACCTGCGAAAATGAGTAAAAGAAATCTGCTGTATTTCAGTAAAAAAAATATATATATTGAACACACACATATATTTAAGCACATCAATTTATACGTTATGAGTCCCTTATTACGTCAAGATTCTGCTCCCAAATTTTTCTTCCTTGTGTATTTTGGAAGCTTTCTTGGAGAGGGGTCTGAGCTGGAGTGACATTATTTTATAGTTCCATAATCAGGGTTGCCACCACTCCAGGTTTGACCTCGGAGACCATGGGTTTTGGCCACATATGTCTGGGCTACGGGTTTACCTTTTAAACCTCCACGCGGCAGCATCTTCGGCATCCTCCCGGCATCTCCCCCCTGCAACCACTGTCAATATGGCTCCGTGGCGTTGTGACAACAGGAACGCTGCGTGATGCCCATTGCCATGACAACAGGACGCCAGGTGACATCACAATGTCACCCAGCACCTCATTGCCTTGACATCGTGATGGCAC
This sequence comes from Ascaphus truei, assembly GCF_040206685.1. Classification (NCBI taxonomy): domain Eukaryota; kingdom Metazoa; phylum Chordata; class Amphibia; order Anura; family Ascaphidae; genus Ascaphus; species Ascaphus truei. The sequence goes on from NC_134487.1 coordinate 35,010,339, forward strand.
ATGACGCTTCGGCGCCATAAGGTGTCCCGTTGTCATGGCAACTTGACACTGTGTGACGTGGTGATGTCACGTAGCATCCCGTTGTCTTGGTGCCGCAGAGCCACATTGACAGCAGTTGCAGGGGGAAGATGCCGGGAGGACGCTGCTGAAGGGAAGACCTCAATGTAAAGACGTTATCTCCGGGTTAGCCTTCAGTGGAAGGTGGCAACCCTGTCCATAATGCCAGTAAAAATGACATTATGGAACTCAAAAAACTCTCCGACGAAGCGCCACACAGGCGTGAAATGCGTTAGAGACAGAGGCTTTTTTCCTGCACCCATTCCTGTCTGCACCATGTTGTTTCAATAAAGGACTTCATTTTATCATACTGCTGCTGTCCCGTGGATCCAGTTCTTTGCTGTGCGCTGCATTTCTACACTTGTGGCTACCTGAATCATCTCAACTGGCAGAAGCACACATTCTAGAAGGCACAATGGGCAAGGTCACGTGAGTTTGTACCTTAGACAGTACTTAGAGGTATTTTATTGGTGTTTTCACAAATTGTCAGAACCAGTCCACATTGGCAGTGAGGGGGTGGGGCTCATATATCTCCATTAGCCACACTCACCAGGACATTTATTCAGGTGTCAGACACATAGACTCACCCATATATACCTCACTCATTTATATACCTTAAACCCAGCCTATCACCTTCAATCAAGAAATTATTGTTTATTACATATCTTGTCACTTGAGCACTATATTTGAACAATGTTCTTCTACCTGGAACTCAAAAAAGTACACAGGAGAGCCACCAAATTTAGAATGAGAAGAGAATGTCTGACTTATGAGGAAAGCTGCAATATGATTACTATTTAGAAATCTATACAGGGTCAATAAAAGAAAGATGCAAAGGAAATGTTCACTGAAATGGCTCATAATTAAAATGGGATCAATCAATGAGATTGGGGGAGAAGAGATCTTTTAGCACCTGTGTATAATGAAGGGAAATGACAATGTGGAATTTACTACCCTTTGAGCTTGTGATGCCAAATATACTGTACTAGATATATTTAGCCAAACATTGGACATGATTATAGAAAGGAAATACTATATATTGGGATACGCTGAATAAGTTAAAACATAGAATGAACAATGAGACACAGAGCAATTTGATGCCATTTACTGGAATCGGGAGGATTTTGTTTTCCACTTGTGTGCAAATATTTTCCAGGGACTTCTTTCTGTTCACTATAAATACAGTTTTATTTAAAAAAATGATCTCACACAGTTCCAACTTAGCAAAAGTTTTGACTTGATGAACACATTGTCTTTGTACCTAATTGAATATATTCATGATTTTTTTTAGATGAACTGATATTATGACTATACAATAGATTTATAAAATGTGAATACTTTATTAATGTAATACCGCTATTAGTAACATAGGTTTAGGACAGGGCTGGGCAACTCCAGTCCTCAAGGACCACCAACAGGTCAGGTTTTCAGGATATCCCTGCTTGAGCACAGGTGGCTGAGTCAGAATGATTGACCCACCTGTGCTGACGAGCGTGTCTCAATCGGCACTATCACAGTTTAATGAATAACCTCTGTAGAATGACAACGAGACAGAGAGGGGCTTGTCAGCAAGACTATCTAACAGAGAATACATTGCTATCCTTATCATTATAGTTAATTAAATGAATTTTGGGAGACTAAAGCCAGATTTTGGCAATCTTCCTTTTTATGCAATAGGGGTCTCAATGGCCAAAAAATGCCTTATGTGGGCCCCAGTTTTAAAACGTGGGTAACCACTTTTATACAATGCAATGTACTCATTTAAGAAGACATTTCTTAATATTTAGATTTGGTACAGTAGTATAGGTTCAGACAAACATCTGCAGCGCAGTTTCCCCCACCCTATGGGAGATATGGCAGCTACTGTGTGTGTGAAGCATTACCTGCGGCTCACAGGAGGCCTGAACCTCCGCTGCTGGGAGCCTGGGGTGTACCTGATCCATCTGGTGACAGTGCCTCCACCTGTGCAGAATCCTACTATGTTGGATAACACTGTCACAGGACCCAATGCAATAATAAACGCCCTGATATAGATAACAGTTTACAGCATGCATATGAAAAAGGAATAACAATATAACACCCACACCACAGTGTCCTCCAACCCAATGTCCATAATCGGATGGGATATCCCCCCAAAGTACTGATATGCCCCTGGGCACTCAAACACCCTGGTGTCCACAAGAGTCAAGCCACCCAATGTGTGTGACAACGCTGCCCACAACTAAAGTGTGATTTTTTTTGGTGCACTTGAAGATACCTGCCGGGGCTCCAGCAACCAGTAGCACCGACTGAAGACAATGGGGCCGTTCGGTCCCACGCCGTCATTGTCAGCGATGAGTTCCCCTCCATGTGGGGTGGTATCCAGCTGGAGGGTCCCACCATGAAGAGAGTCTCTTATCTGTGAGTTGATCTGGTCCCAGACCACCGGATTGCCAGTTCGCAGCCGCATCCTGGCTGTGTCCCTCACACTTGGCACTACAGGGACTATATAATGGGCCTGTCCCTGCAACAACCACAAGCTTAGTAGAGTCGGGGCCTAAGGGGGTCTCTGGCCTACTGCAGGGGTCACAGACACCCTGCACGCACCCCCTACCCTCTCCTTGTCCCAGCTCTGACTGGCATGGCTCGCAGCGCACCAAATGTATCAATGTTGGGTAGCAGGAGAATCCGGACGCTGTGTGACTCCTGATCCTGCAGCCCTAAGGCCTTATGGGTGCTGAAGCTCCCCTGCGGAGTACTTGTGGTAATAGCCACCGCTGTTTCAATGAGCTGCGCATGTGCAAGGTGTGCCAAGTTAGCCGCCGCAACCTCAGGCCGTACTGCGCATGCACGAACTGCACTGTGCATGCACGGCCACATTGAAGATGGCGGCGCCCTGCAAAGGGAGCCGCCGGTGACTCAATCACCTCGCAACTGCCGCGCGCTCACCCGCAGCCCTCCCCGCACTCTCTCCATCCTCCGCTGTCAGTCGCAGATGAAGCGGAAGGTAAGGGTATAAAGGGGGACCCAGGGGGGACAGGGCCAGACATCTAATGTCTCAAATGCTTTCCCCAGAGTTCTGAAAATGCAACCAAACTCATAGTAAGCTAGCTTTCTAGTTAACTCATTGTAATCTGGAATGGTGGGCTGTGTTTAAAGATCAGTTTAAGCACTGCTTTTTGTAGCCTTGGTCAATCCATTTTTGCAGCTGCCTCAGGAACAGATGACTAAATTGTGGGATCTTTGGTGGAGACGTTTTATTGAACCTCTGTTCTTCTGTTCTTTTTATTCAGTTTGTTTTCAAATTTTGGAATTTGTCTTCATTAACTAATGTTAATTTTTTAAGAAGAAATAAACATATTTAACCATGGGAAGAGAAAGATCATAAAGAATATAACTGGATAGGTCCCTTAAAAACCAGCAATATAAGACCAGTAGCAAACATATGTCAGGACAGGCAACAGAATAGGACAGGTGCAAAAAAATCAAGGTCTGAGTAAACAGCAAAATACAAGCTGAGGTCAGGTCTGAATTCAGCACAGATCAAGAAACAGGCTAAAGTCAGCACTGAGATCAGTACAGTTTCAGAAACATCCTAAGATTATAACAGGCAGCAGAACAGGCCTAGGAACACTTGAAAACCAGGAAAGATAGCAGAACATGTTTGGGTGAGATCAGGACTAGCAGCACAACAGGTTCAGAAACAGGCCGAGTGCAGGACAGGCTGTGGAACAAGTCTAGAAATAGGATAAGCTCAATACAGGCAGTGGAACAGGTCCAGAAACAGGCTGAGCTCCAAAGAGGCAGTGTAAGAGGTCCAGAAACAGGATAAGCTCAAGACAGGCAGTGAAACAGGTGGGAAACAGTATAAGCTCAAGACAGGCAGTGGAATAGACCCAGCAACAGGCTGAGCTCAAGACAGGCAGTAGAACAGGTCCAGAAATAGGCTGAGCTCAAGACAGGCCATGGAACAGGTCCAGAACAGGCTGAGTACAGAACAGGCAACAGAATAACGTAAGTCTGGAAACACTCGAAAGCCAGGAAAGGAAGCAGAACATGTTTGGGTGAGATTAGGACAGGCAGCACAACAGATCCAAAAAAAGGCTGAGTGCTGGACAGGCAGTAGAACAAGTCCAGAAACAGGATAAGCTCAAGACAGGCAGTGGAGCAGGTCCAGCAACAGGCTGAGCTCAAGACCGGCAGTGGAACAGGTCCAGAAACAGGCTGAGCTCAAGACCGGCAGTGGAACAGGTCCAGAAACAGGCTGAGCTCAAGACCGGCAGTGGAACAGGTCCAGAAACAGGCTGAGCTCAAGACAGGCAGTGGAACAGGTCCAGAAACAGGCTGAGCTCAAGACCGGCAGTGGAACAGGTCCAGAAACAGGCTGAGCTCAAGACAGGCAGTGGAACAGGTCCAGATCAGAATAAGCTCAAGACAGGGAGTGAAACAGGTCTAGAAACAGGCTGAGTGCAGAAGAGGCAAAAGAATAACATGTATGTATGTATGTATGTATGTATGTATGTCTTTATTTATATAAACAAATCTACGTAAGTACCAGCACTCAATGTCTAATAGCTAAATGATGAAAACAGTTGTAATGCAGAATAAACATTTAATAATAAAACAAACCAGAAATAAATCAAATGTGTTTGCAGAAACCAGTATCACAAATGGGCATGTCACAAAGTGAGGGGGGGGGGGGAAATATACTCAAAAAATGGAGAACGGCAAGTATGCTAGGGGGGCAACGTTTCGAGGGACTACCTCTTCATCTGGCCCATTCCCCCTGGTCCAAAAGGTTCCACTACCTGTCTTGAGCTTATCCTGTTTCTGGACTTGTTCCACTGCCTGTCCTGCGCTCAGCCTGTTTCTGGACCTGTTGCGCTGCCTGTCCTGATCTCACCCAAACATTTTCTGCTTTCTGTCCTGGCTTTTGAGTGTTCCAGACCTAGCATTCACCCAGGTCCAGAAATAGGCTGAGCTCAAGACAAGCCGTAGAACAAGTTCAGAAACAGGCTGAGTCCAGAAGAGGTAAACTGGTTCCCAGATGGGATGGATAATCCTGCTCTGCTTTATTCAGTAATTGGTGTAGTAAAATGTTGATCATAAAGGGGTGTGTTGTTTCCTAGCAGGAAACTATAGTGATACAAATGTATAGGAAGAAGAAAAAGTGTTTCCCTAAGTCTAAGGTCCCACTGCGCCCACCTTGCGTCCTGGTGGTGCGTGCATGGCGCTTCACCGCAATCTGCAGGCAGCTGTTTTTAGGTGCGGGGCGTGGCCAAAATGGGTCAGGGGCGTGGCCACCACAGGTGGGGGGGGGTGGCGTGTGTGTTTTATTTTCCTCAAACCCGGTTATGATTCTCCAAGAGCACACCTCCCAACTCAACTCACCCTGACTTAACTTCCTCAAAAGATAATCAATAGTTTAAGAGCTACAGTATGCCAGAGAACTGATGTATGCATGGAAAATCAAAAGGGAACTTGGACAACATGGATCCACCCCCCTGTCGGCGATCTCCCCTTTTCATTGGCTCCCTGGCACACTATGTGACGCGTCGCCGCACGGAAACACCATCCTGTCGTAGCCCCTGCTGGCTGACGCGTCACAGTACGCAGTGAGCCAGGGAGCGAGGAGGGACCGGGGACATCCAGGGAGAAGGTAAGGAGCTGGTGGGAGGCGCCGCCGACTGCAGCGGGGACCTGGCCAAATGCTGCACTCCAAAACTTTTTATATATATATATATATATTTAATAGGGACACAATAACGATGCACATGCATTGTTCCTGTTAAAGCTGAAATGCGCTATCAATCTCAAAGAGTCAGAGTATACTGTATATGTTGGGGGAAAAGAGTGGGCTTTTTTTATGACGAAATAATTCTACACTGGCATTAAGTTAAGAAAAACATTATTATTATGTTATTGGGGATTTACTGTTAAACAAGTTAGGATACAAACACTTTTAGCACGCAATGCCTTTCCTTTGCTGTAATATTTCTTACGTGATTAATGTTTTATTCAGCAGTCGTAAAGCAAATACTCATATCAGATTGTAACATTTATCTGCAGTGTTCACACATTTAGGATACTTAAGCAGCTCTGACAGCTCTGTTTTCACTAAACATATTGTTTTCAGAATTGTAGAAGATTAATTTGGTGTCAGCCCCAAAACAGATTAAGCTTTCTTCTTTTTTATTTCATCTTTGTCATCTCACTAGGGAACCTGTCCTATCAGTATACACTATTTAGACGTTGTTAAATTAAATCTACTGTATGATTCAGTAGTAAAAGAAACTGCAGTATACAGGAGGAAGGTAGCGGTCTAACTGTGATGGTACAGTACTATGAGGTAAAGCATACAACAACTTTTTAATTTTTATACCCAGGGTATCACTACTTTTTGTTTAGAAACATCCAATGTATACTTTTATTAGGCATCCCTATTTCAAATTCTACAGCATAACTATTGCTTAAATCAGGGGTGGCCAACTCCAGTGCTCAAGGACCACCAACAGGCCAGGTATCCCTGCTTCAGCACAGGTGGCTCAATCAGTAGCTCAGTCATTCTGACTCAGGCACTGATTGAACCAACTGTGCTGAAGCAGAGATATCCGGAAAACCTGACCTGTTGGTGGCTCTCGAGCACTGGAGTTGGCCGCCCCTGATTTAAATCTTTCTAAAATACAGCGTAATGAAAGTGTAAATAAAAGTTTCAATAAAGCGTTTAAAAACGAAAGATCTTATTTTTAACCCCTTCAGCATTGCTAGTTTTTTTTTAGGGTCTGTAAGCGATCGCTCACTGAAGGGCAGGCCCGTCACCTCCTCGCCACACAACTGAAGCCACATCACGTTGGTCGCTCCAAAGAGCGTGATGCGGAAGTGCTGGCGGGTGGCGCGGCACCGAAGGGGTTAAATCGGTATTACTACCACTGTTTCTTTTTTTTTTTGCTGTAAGTCACTTTCCACCACCGGAGGGAAACGGAGTGGGAGAGATGGGAGTGCTAGAAAACTGTGAGCATGCCCATGTATTACCTCTGGCTATGATGAAATCCCCAGTGGTAATACCCGTTTTATGCTTAAGCACTTACTCATTTCTGTGGAATTCTAACTCGAAACAATAAAAAGAAATTGGAAATGTGAGAGGAACATGATTATATTGCAGTGATTTCTTAACAAATGTTTCTCGTGTATAACATACAGAGATGGGGGGGGGGGGGTGGGTGGTTGATCTCGTTGGTGAGGCCCCCCGCAATGAATCCAGTTCTGTAAGCCACATCTCCTGTAGCATATCAGCAGAGATGGGGAATCTTTGTAAGGGAATAAAATGTGTCAGGATTTACAGTACACAAAACACTCAGAAGAACCTCTGTATATATGTACACAAGAAATGGAGGACGCGTGCGAATGTTACAGTGACACAAGCATCTTGTATTCACTGGGCCGGGAGGCTGTTGCCTATTATTTATACACCGAAACACTCCCTTCTTTTTAAATAGTGTACTTTAAAGAAGGACCAACAGCTTTCTACTTATAAAGTTAATGAGAATCATGTTTTTCTTAAATGTTGTCCGATGTAATTTTCTTTTCTATTGTGAGTAAAGATTACAGTTTGCATTCAGTGTTACAATTATTTTTATTTAAACTTAAGCCCCCTGCCCTTATTTAAAAAAAAGTCTGTGTGTGCCGAGCACGCGCTTATTAAGTGAAACTTCTTTGTCTTTTGTCATTGTTTTGTCACAGAAGTTTTATTTGTGATGGTGATGTTTTTAATTAAAAATCAAAACACAATTTTAGTGCCAAAACACAAAGAAGTTTGCTTTAGAACGCGTGTTTTAGCTATTTGCACTTCTATATTTATAGTGACTGAATTCCTTGTGTGTGTGTGTGTGTGTCAGTCAGTGTGTGTCAGTCAGTGTGTTTGTGTGTGTGTGTCAGTCAGTGTGTGTGGTGTCAGTAAGTGTGTGTGTGTCAGTGAGTGTGTGGATCAGTCAGTGTGTGTCTGTGTGTGTGTCAGTCAGAGTGTGTATGGGTCAGTGTGTATGTGTCTGTGTCAGTCAGTGTGTGTATGTGTGTGGGGGTATGTGAGGTGGTGGGGTTGGTGTGTGTGTGTGTGTCTGTCCAGCACTGCCTCCTCTCCGGTGACTCCTGTTGGTGGAAGCTGGCAACAGTGACGGCCTCTTCTGCCAGGATTGATGTCACTTCCGGCACCACTGACTTGTGAGAGTATAAAATTACTGGTACTGTGGCAGGTTTGGTTATATCCAGCAAGAACTTTTAGTGCTGTGAGATTAGCCAGCCAGGGCGCACGCGATCGTGCACGCGCCTTACTTCTGTGACGCATTTTCTTCTCCATGAAGGAGTTTTAGTCCTATGAGATTTAGGTAGGGGCCAGCAAAGAAGTTTCACTTCAATAATGTACAAGGGGGAAAACATTATCTAGAGAAAAACAATTCCTTAAACAAGAGACCTTGGAATGAAGTGGAATTGAGTAGATTTGGGAGAGACATCAGAAAGTATTTGTTAATTGATAAAGTTGTTGCTACATGAACAGCCTCCCAGCAAAGGTAGTGGATACAAATAGAATACTTTTATATAAATCACATGGGATAGTAGAAATGTCACGAAATAGTAAAATAATAAATCTGGAGGTCAAATTGCGGGCACTGTGTTGGCTTCAGATCTTGGAGACAACACACTTGTATAAGGTAAGTGGTTCAAAAAGTTTTAGGGGGAGATTCACTAAGCGCTGATATGGGTTATCACACCTCAATCCAGAGTTAATTGCCATTCAAGTTAACTGCATTTAATGTCGCTACTGCATATTGGCGCTTAATGAATAATGCCCCCAGTTTCTAGTGGCCCAACTTTTTTGCAGAGATAATGAAGTTCAGTCTTACTGCACTTCTTAAAAACACACTTGTGCTGTTCCTTTTTAGAACTTAGGTCTGTAACAGGTTGTTTTTTTGTTTAGCGACATGTGCTTTTGCTGAACAAATATCGATCCACTTCCAGCAGAGAACATTTCAAACCCTAAAGCAAGACACTTGTTCTGGTGATATTATGAACTCCATTCTACCTTTTACACTGAAGGTTTCCAAGAATCAATGTTTCACAATACTCTTGGGTGTTAAGGTATAACTCTGTTTGGTCAGTGGTTTTTTTTTTATTACACAGTAGTTTTTCTGCTGACAATGCTTAGGTGATACTTTCATTATGTACAGTACAAGTTGTGAGTAATGATATTCAATAGTTACAAAAAAAATATGTATCTTAAAGGGCCAGTCCTGCCTTGGACCAAAAGTGAACGAAGAAAAGGAGCATTTGTATTAGGTTTAATGTAATGTAGCTGATTGACATCTATCAGCTGTAAACAATAAGTATTTTTAAATATTTTGTAATATGCAACATATCCATGTTAAACAAAAGGTTAAAGGTTTTCTCCAATCTTTGTACTGTATAATGTCTTTTGGTTATAAGACTGTTTGCCAGTCTTCACATACTTATTTTGTGTAACCCCGGGGGCCTTGGGAAGGCCATAGCTTTTTGAAGCCAAACCCATTGTGGCTGCCGCAAAGAATAGGGGAGGTGTCATTATGTATCATTGGATTTTTGGAGGTATTAATTGCATGTTTGTCTTTACCACTGAATTGTGACAAAGGTCCTAGGACCAAAACCGCGATCCTGGAATAAAACATTACACAGTTTT